>NW_021176669.1:31016-71532 GCF_002162155.2 Triticum dicoccoides
ATTGAATCTGATCCTTTTCATGGTTATGAATCTAAAACTGTTGTGGCACATCTTACTAAATTAAATGATATAGCTACCCTATTTACTAAAGATGAGAGAACTCGTTACTTTTATATCCTTAAAATATTTCCATTCTCATTTAAGGGTGATGCTAAGATATGGTTTAATTCTCTTGATCCTGGTTGTGTGTGTAGTCCCCAGGATATGATTTATTACTTCTCTGCTAAATATTTCCCTGCTCATAAGAAACAAGCTGCTTTAAGGGATATATATAATTTTGTGCAAATTGAAGAGGAGAGTCTCCCACAAGCTTGGGGGAGGCTTCTCCAATTACTTAATGCTTTGCCTGATTATCCTCTTAAGAAAAATGAAATACTTGATATCTTTTACAATAGACTAACCGATGCCTCCAGAGATTACCTGGATAGTTGTGCTGGTTCTGTTTTCAGGGAAAGAACACCTGATGAAGCTGAAATTCTATTGAATAATATGTTGACAAATGAAAATAATTGGACACCTCCGGAGCCAATTCCTGAGCCTATTCCTAAACCAACTCCGAAGAAGAGTGGTATTCTATTTCTCAGTCCTGAAGATATGCAAGAGGCAAAGAAATCTATGAAAGAAAAATGTATTAAAGCTGAAGATGTTAAGAATTTACCACCTATTGAAGAAATACATGGTCTTAATTTACCGCCTGTAGAAGAAACATATAATCTTAATCCTTTACCTATTGAAAAAACTCATGGCCTTGATAACCCGACACAGGTAGTAAAGGTAAATTCTCTATAGATATGATAAAGCTGTAATCCCATTTACTAAATTTGCTAGCCCATGCTTAGATGAGTTTGATAAATTTATGGCTAAGCAAGAAGACTTTAATGCTTATTTTGGTAGACAATTGAAATACAATTCAAATATATTTGAACTCTTGGGTGATTATATGGCTAATGTTAAAGGTTAACTTAAACTTATTAGTAAACATGCTTCTATGGTTACCACTCAAGTAGAGCAAGTACTTAAAGCTCAAAATGATTTTCTCAATGAATTGAATAGTAAAGATAATGATAATGCTGTTAGAGTGGCTACTAGAACTGGTAGAATGACTCAGGAACCTTTGTATCCTGAAGGCCACCCTAAGAGAATTGAGCAAGATTCTTAGAGAAATAATATAGATGCACCTAGTTCTTCTAAAAAGAAGAAAAAGAAAAATGATAGGAGTTTACATGCTTCTAGTGATCCTATTGTTGAAACACCTAAGAATCCAAATGATATTTATATTTCTGATGCTAAAACTCAATCTGGTAATGAACCTGAAACTAGTAACAATGCTAATAATAATGTTCATGATGATGCTCAACCTAGTAATGATAATGATATAGAAATTGAACTTGCTGTTGATCTTGGTAACCCACAATCAAAGAATCAGCGTTATGATAAGAAAGACTTTGTTGCTAGGAAACATGGTAAAGAAAGAGAACCTTGGGTTCAGAAACCCATGCCTTTTCCTCCCAAACCATCCAAGAAAAAGGATGATGAGGATTTTGAGCGCTTTGCTGAAATGATTAGACCTATCTTTTTGCGTATGCGATTAACTGATATGCTCAAAACCAATCCTTATGCTAAGTACATGAAAGATATTATTACAAATAAAAGAAAGATACCGGAAGCTGAAATTTCCACCATACTAGCTAATTATACTTTTAAGGGTGGAATACCAAAGAAACTTGGAGATCCCGGTGTCCCACTATACCATGCTCTATTAAAAGAAACTATGTTAAAACTGCTTTATGTGATCTTGGAGCCGGTGTTAGTGTTATACCTCTCTCTTTATATCGTAGACTTGATTTGAATAAGTTGACACCTACTGAAATATCTTTGCAAATGGCTGATACATCAACTTCTATACCTGTCGGTATTTGTGAGGATGTGCCTGTTGTAGTTGCAAATGTTACTATTTTAACGGACTTTGTTATTCTTGATATTCCCGAGGACGATAGTATGTCTATTATTCTTGGAAGACCCTTTTTGAATACTGCAGGGGCTGTTATTGATTGCACTAAAGGCAATGTCACTTTTCATGTTAATGGTAATGAGCATACGGTACACTTTCCGAGGAAACAACCTCAAGTTCATAGTTAGTATCAACTCTATTGGAAAAATTCCATCGATTATATTTGGAGGTTTTGAATTTCCTCTTCCTATTTTCAAGAAGAAATATGATATTCTTATTATTGGGGATGTGCATATTTCCGTTGAGGTAACATAGTGTTATTCGAAATTTCTCCGGTTTCATGTTATTCGGAATGAGTTCGTTAACAAGACTTGATCAACCTTGTTAGTGGATTCCTTTTGATGATCATGAGATGGATGAAACTAGAAGGCACAACCTTTTGTACCCCACTTTTACTTTCTATTATTTATATTAAATAAAATTAAAATAAATATTTTTCTGTCTGTTATCTGATTATCCGTGCAATATACAAATACCCCAAAAATAAGAGTTCTCCAAATGCCCTGAAATTTAAATATGATTTTTTTCCAGAATATTTGAGAATATTTGGCAGAAAGAACACAACAGGGGGGCCAACCACCTGCCCACGAGGGTGGAGGGCGTGCCCTGCCCCCCTGGGCACGCCCCTGCCTCGTGGGCCCACGGTGGCCCTCCTCCGCTTATCTTTTCACCCATACACTTCTTCTTCCTCCCCCAAACACGAATATCCAGCTCAAACCCGAGTTAGCTTGTTTTGCTGCCATTTTCGATCTCCTTGCTCCAAGCACCTCTCACAAAACTGCTTGGGGAGATTGTTCCTTGGTATGTGACTCCTCCATTGGTCCAATTAGTTTTTGTTCTAGTGCTTTATTCATTGCAATTTTTTTCTGCTTAGGTGACCCTGTTCTTGAGCTTGCATGTCAAATTTATATGGTTCCAAGTAGTTTTGATGCATGATATAGGCCCTCGGCACTTGTAGGAGTAGTTGATATCAATATTATTGAGTTAGGTTTACTTTTATTTTGAAGTTACTAAACATTTCAGAATTTTTCAGAAAATGATGAGGAGACTTTTGAGGGGCTCATCGAGCCAAAGCTCGAAGGAAAAGGCACCGAAGCCTAAGTATAATCTGCCTCGCACCACGGAGGTTCGGGCGTGTGAATGGCCTTCCGAGGATTTCTTGAGAGCAGCCGGGATTTATGAAGATTTTCATGAATTGGCTCATAATGCAGGCCTCACCGCTTTCCTCCACGACCAATGCGATCAGTATCTTTTACTCACAAATACCTTTGTGCAAAACTTTCATTTTCATTCTAGGAACTTACCACCTACGGTGGAGTTTCATTTATATGATGAGCATAAGGAGATGTCACTTTATGATTTTTGTCGGATTTGTTTAGAACCTTTTGAGGGCAAGACAGAAGAACCACATCGTGATGATGTGGAGGGGTTTATTGATACTATCACTGTAGGGGAAACAAGGAAGGTTTCCGATGCACGAATCACTAGCATACATTTTCCTGTTTTACGCTGTTTTGCATTATTTGCTAGTCGTTGTTTAATTGGTCGCGGAAACTGTGGAAACCTTAGTATCCCTGATATTATTATTTTGCTCCAAGGTTTATACAGTGATAACACTTTTAGTATGAGCGGCATTATTGCTAAACGGTTAAGTCTGAACCATACCAAGGGCCCCATCTTTGGAGGCATATATGCTTCACGCCTAACTGCACATTTTAACATACCTATTAGGCATGCTGAGAAGGAAGAGAAAGTGTTGCCTCGTGTTTATCTAGATTATAAAAGTATGGTGGCACATGATTTTTATTGTTAAGAATAGGGAAGGAGAACTTAAATATCAATTGTTCTTTAACAAACATCATCCTGAGACTATTACCCTGCCTGCCCCTTCTTTGTTTGATTTATCTTCAGGCATGTACCTTGTTCCGTTGAAGGCTATTCACGCCTACCGGAACCCTGCACTAGTTGAGGAGCCAGAGCCGGAACCACAAATTGATCCTTCACGACAGTCTAATTACTAGTGGGATCCGGAGATGATTGTCAGCTAGTGGCAATCGGAGTCTTCCTCTTCTTCTTCGCAGTATGACCCCAACTACTATTATGGATATCCGCCAGGCCAGCCGTGGCCATAGACCAACTTAGTCCAAAAGCCTAAGCTTGGGGGAGTACGTATTTCCCACCGACATTACATTTATGCTCACACACTCATTGCTAGATGTCGGTGCTTATACTTTTTCATTGTATCATCCATGCTAGTTTATTTTCCGTTTTATGCTTTCTTCTTGTGTGTTTAATAAACCTTAAGAAAAAACAAAAAAAAATTAGTTCTAGCATTTAATTAGTTTACTTTCCATGCTTGTAGTAGTAATTAAAAAGAAAACCCAAAAAGATTTTCTGTTCTTCTTTTGCTTGTTGGGAGCTCTCCCGTGTAATTAGTTTTATTTCTTTTCTTTTCTTTTCGGGTCGATAGGAGAAGACCATGATTAAATTTTTGAAGTGGCTCTTATATGCATTATTGTTTATCTGACAAAAGAGCCCATATTGCCTTGTCTTCTCCTGTTTATTGAATGCTTACAGATTCCATCTTAGTCCAATGGACGTGCACTATTATCATTATTCACATCGTTCGGTCGTGCAAGTGAAAGGAAATTATGATGTTATATGATGGACTAGCTGAGATGAGAAAAGCTGGTATGAACTCGACCTCTTTTGTTTTTGTAAATATGATTAGTTCATCGTTCCTGATTCAGCCTATTATGAATAAACATGTTTGCAATGACAACTAGAGATCATAGTTTCTTATGCCATGCTTGATTAGCTATGAGTTATAATGGTTTACCTTCCGTGCCAACATGCTATTAAAATGGTTATGATGTGGTATGATAGGGTGGTATCTCCCTCTGAATGATTTAAGTGACTTGACTTGGCACATGTTCACGCATGTAGTTAAAACAAAATCAACATAGCCTTCACGATATTTATGTTCATGGTGGATTATATCCTACTCATGCTTGCATTTGGTGTTGATTAATTTTAATGCATGTTCATGACTGTTGTCGCTCTCTAGCTGGTCGCTTCCCAGTCTTTTGCTAGCCTTCACCTGTACTAAATGGGAATACTGCTGGTGCATCCAAACTCCTTAAACCCCAAAGTTATTCCATATGAGTCCACTATACCTACCTATATGCGGTATCTACCTGCCGTTCCAAGTAAATTTGTATGTGCCAAACTCTAAACCTTCAAATAAATATCCTGTTTTGTATGCTCGAATAGCTCATGTATCAACTAGGGCTGTCTGTATCTTCCATGTTAGGCGGGTTATTCTCAAGAGGAGTGGACTCCGCTCCTCACTCACGAGATAAATGGCTGGTCACCGGGATGCCCAGTCACATGCTTTATGCAAACTAAATCAAAATAATTGCAAACAAAACTCCCCCTGGGACTCTTGTTAGTTGGAGGCACTCGTTGTTTCGAGCAAGCCATGGATTGATGCTTGTTGGTGGAAGGGGGAGCATAAACTTTACCATTCTGTTTGGGAACCTCCTATAATGTGTGTAGCATGGAAGATATCGCCATCTCTTGATTGTTATGTTGACAATGAAAGTATACCGCTCAAAATATTATTCACCTCTGTTTCAAAACACCGCTGAAAACTTGAATGATGGCTTTACATATTTACAACAACAAGAGCAAACAGAGTTTGTAAAAGTTTTTTCTTTATTACTTTCAGTTTGTCAACTGAATTGCTTGAGGAGAAGCAAAGGTTTAAGCTTGGGGGAGTTGATACGTCTCCAACGTATCTACTTTTCCAAACACTTTTGCCCTTGTTTTGGACTCTAACTTGCATGATTTGAATGGAACTAACCCGGACTGACGCTGTTTTCAGCCGAATTACCATGGTGTTATTTATGTGCAGGAGCAAACGTTCTCAGAATGACCTAAAACTTCACGGAGCTACTTTTCAGAAAATAAGAAAAATACCTGCCAAAGATGAAGGCCAGAGGGCCCACTATCTCTCCACGAGGGTGGGGGCGCGCCCCCTACCTCGTGGGCCCCCTGTAGCCTCTCCAACGCCAACTCCAACTCCATATATTGAGTTTCAGGGAGAAAAAAAACCAGAGAGAAGAAGTCATCATGTTTTATGATACGGAGCCGCCGCCAAGCCCTAAAACCTCTCGGGAGGGCTGATCTGGAGTCCGATCGAGGCTCCGGAGAGGGGAATCCGTCGCCATCGTCATCATCAACCATCCTCCATCACCAATTTCATGATGCTCACCGCCGTGCGTGAGTAATTCCATCGTAGGCTTGCTGGACGGTGATGGGTTGGATGGGATCAATCATGTAATCGAGTTAGTTTTGTTAGGGTTTGATCCCTAGTGTCCACTATGTTCTGAGATTGATGTTGCTATGACTTTGCTATGCTTAATGCTTGTCACTAGAGCCTGAGTGTCATGATTTCAGATCTGAACCTATTATGTTTTCATCAATATATGAGTGTTCTTAATCCTATCTTGCAAGTCTATAGTCACCTATTATGTGTTATGATCCGTTAACCCCGAAGTGACAATAATCGGGATACTTACCGGTGATGACCGTAGTTTGAGGAGTTCATGTATTCACTATGTGTTAATGCTTTATTCCGGTTCTCTATTAAAAGGAAGCCTTAATATCCCTTAGTTACCGTAAGGACCCCGCTGCCACGGGAGGGTAGGACAAAAGATGTCATGCAAGTTCTTTTTCATAAGCATGTATGACTATATTCGGAATACATGCCTACATTATATCAATCAACTGGAGCTAGTTCTATGTCACCCTAGGTTATGACTGTTACATGATGAACCGCATTCGGCATAATTCTCTATCACCGATCCATTGCCTACGAGCTTTTTATATATTGTACTTCGCTTATTTGCTTTCCGTTGCTATTGCTATCATCACTAAAAAATACCAAAAACATTGCTTTTACTAGTATTACCTTTTGCTACCGTTATCACCACTATCATATTACTTTGCTACTAAACAATTTGCTGCAGATATTAAGTTTCCAGCTGTGGTTGAATTGACAACTCAGCTGCTAATACTTGAGAGTATTCTTTGGCTCCCCTTGTGTCGAATCAATAAATTTGGGTTGAATACTCTACCCTCGAAAAACTATTGTGATCCCCTACACTTGTGGGTTATCACAGCCCTCCCGAGAGAGATTACGGCTTGGCGGCGGTTCCGTATCATAAAACATGATGAATCTTTCTCTTCCATTTTTTCTCCCCGAACGTGAATATATAGAGTTGGAGTTGAGGTCGGTGGAGCACCAGGGGGCCCACGAGGCAGGGGGTGCGCCAGGGGGGTAGGCGCGCCCCCACCCTCATGGAAAGGGTGTGGGCTCCCTGGCCTTGATTCTTTCGCTAGTATTTTTTATATATTCCAAAAATATTCTCCGTTGATTTTCAGGTCATTCCGAGAACTTTTATTTCTACACAAAATTAACACCATGGCAATTCTGCTGAAAAGAACGTCAGTCCGGGTTAGTTTCATTCAAATCATGCAAGTTAGAGTTCAAAACAAGGACAAAAGTGTTTGGAAAAGTAGATACGTAGGAGATGTATCATAGATCAATGAACAATAACACACAACCTTCTCTTGAAAATTATTTGCGTTAGGCCATCTTGTGCAAACATTTACGACATAAAAACTGTGTGTCACGGACAGCCTTTGTCACACGGTTTCTTCTACGCACAGTGTGTGATGCATTCAATAATGCAAACGATAAAATTGTTGATATCGTCTGCAATGGCAACGCTATCACAAACGATTTAACAGGGAAAATTGTGTGTGATGTATCTGTGGACAGAAACGTTTTCCTTGGAGCTATTGTGTCGGATGTACATACGAACAGAAACGTTTAGGGGACTGATTGTGTGGGATGTAGTTGCGATCGGAAAAAATTTCGCCTATATAATTGTATTTTTTAGCTCTACTATACGTATTTCCGTATTTGAGCGCTCGCCGGTCACATACGACCTCATTTTACCGAGCGTGTGTGCCAGGAGGGCATATCCCCGATGGTTTCTGGGTCGTGTGGGAAGGACCCCCCCTATCACCGTCACTCACTAGGCGACGGATCCAAATGCCGTCACACAAAGGGGTTAAAAACCGTTTGTATAGCTGTTCGACCATATTTTGTGCACTGTTACATAAAATAATAATTTGGAATTTTTTTAATGAGTTCTAATGCAGGTTATAGTGGTCTACATTACATTTGATGTGATCATAAATTCATAGTGCATTTGGAGATACGTGCACACACTTAGCTGATTGTTGCCTCACATACTGTATGCATGCGAGCACTAAAAACCTGGTGCAGCTATGCCATGCACTTAGTGTGTGTCCGAAAGGGTGATATGTATATACGCGCTTATATACTTGGATATTCACTTTGGCCGGCGTATGGGAACCCTTCTGAACACCCGAATGTATCCGTACACAGTATATGTACGTATCCAAGTATGCAGCCGGCCGGCAAGTTAAACATGTGCACGTGTTAGCTTGGGTGCATCTTACATCTAAAGCACGTACGTGGAATCAAGTGATCGACACGCGAGCAGTGGCGGAGCCAGGAATTTGGTGTTGGGTATTCATTGTAATTTTTTTTTTTTGCAATGCAATGTAAATGTATACTAAATCACTAAGCTCCTGGGGTAGAAAGCCCCAGGAGCGATTCAGCTAAATCTGCTCTTTCACACCTCTTTTTTTCTTTTGCACTGTGAAACTTCCTTTGGAGAGGATCGAACCAATTTGAGAAAACGTACTCTTCTCAATAATCCTGTACAAAAATTCATATGTAGGATAACTGCCTACGTGATCTATTTGCTGCTTATGTGAGGCAGTTAGGATACTCCTAAGCGTCTATGTTAATTGTTGTTTGCAGGTTTAGGAGCATACTTTTCTAAGTCAATTTACTGTTGCTGCTATACAGTCACAACCAACGAGGGGACGAGCGCGAGGCCGCAAGCAGAGTAGCCAAGAGAATGGGACTTGCGGATGGCTGGACGCCTGGAGGTGCTGCCGTGCTGGTGGCTGGTGCGGTTGTCGCTGCAGCACCGACGCCGGCAGCGGCAGCTAGGTCGATCCTGCTGGTGAATGAGTTGAGGGCTGCGTGCCGTGGGCTCGACTTCGCGTGGCCTGTTGCCTGGGCTGGAGCCTGGAGAATGGATATGTATATCTGATTTTTTATTGGGCCAAATCATGGGTATTCCATGGAATGCCCAAGAATACCCCTGGCTCCGCCATTGCACGCGAGCAGTCATAATCGGCAAGCTATCAAATTTTGAAAACAATTGAAGCGAATCATATAAGATAGGAATACATGAAATAACAAGGCAATGCATTGGGATATTTCCTTTTCTTTGTGCAGGTTTGTGCCTCAAGAAAAATATTAGAAGGAAACTCAGCGCCGTGGGCATGGACATCCATCCTATAAATACAAGACTTCAGGTACGCAAGAGGGGAAAAAAGAGGGATCTCACGCAAGGGCAGAAGACGCACCATCGCATCCGAGAACCTCACGCACGCACGCACCGGGCAGAGACGCGCCTGTTGGCGGCGTCAAACCCAAGTGCAAAAGAGGACGCGCTCACGGCGGCGTGCTGGCCGGTAGGCCACCGGCGATGGCATGCCAGAGGATGCGTAGAGGACGCCGCTGACAGCAGGCGCACTATGACATGGATGCGAGCTGGCGATGCATGCATGTGCAACAACCCTCTTGGTACGTACAATTTTTTTCTTACCAGGTTCCATGATGAAGGAGAAGATAGGGCTGTGGCGGTGTCGCCAAAGTGGAACTCAAGCACGAAGGAGGACGCGCCTGCGATGGCCGCGTAGGCCGTGTCTTGCGGCGACGAGCACGCCGCAGAGATGACAAGGCGCACACAAGAAGGAGGCACAGGAGGAAGCAGAAGACGCGCCATGGCGGCAGCGTCGAGAACATCAGGAAGGCCACGCCTACGGCGGCAGCACGCTCGTCGGGCAACATGCACACGGCCTAGCGCTGTCCGGTGGCGGCAGTGCATGCGCCAAGAAGGATCCGCGGAGGCCAGATACGTACATCTATGTCTTTTTTGTGTATGCAGGAGCCATGAACACATCTCAAGGCGAGGAGGTAGCAGCGATGGAGAGGATGCACCGGCTGGGTTGGCGAGCCATGTACTGTTTGGCTCTGTCCGGCGGTGGATGGTGGAGGAAAACATGGATGACGCGTGCACTAATGATCAACAGCTTATCTCTACATATATCTATCCCTCTTTGTATTCATAGCGTACACACAACCGAGGAAAAATCACGTGGCAAATCCAAGATGGAGTCATCCCGGCCGGAGGCGGCCGACGACGCACGCGGCGGAGAGAAGCCCAGGATTCCATAAGGAGTCCGGCGGTGCCCTAACATACACGAATGCATGCTAGAACAAGAAGGAGGTCATCGCCCACTTTTTCAACCCCGCTGACAAGACGGACACAAGGAACTCGCCGCGCAGCCACCGCCATCAAGAAGATGCCACAAAAGATGGTGTCGTGCAGAAGATGGCGTCGTGGAGCTTGAGGGACGCCACTGGCATCCACTTCGTCAAGATGGTGCCTCGGAGGATGGCGACACGGAGCTCGGTCGGACGACGCTTCGTCGTCTTCTTCATGACCCGGAGCCCATGAAGACGAGGTGTGATGGCGAGGAGGCAACGTGACTTTGCCAACACTAACTAACGATGGCCCCGTGAGGTGGCGCCCTTGTCTTGGAGGACCGCCGTAAACACGGCGTCCAGCCGAGATGAGGTGCCAACCACACCGGCATTGCCGATATGAGTTAGTGTTGGTTTTACACCAACGCCAGTCTCCATAAGAATACTCTCGCGAGGCGAACCCCTTGCGTATCCCGACGGAACCGCTACATCATCAAGAAGTCTGAGCAGAGCAAGACCCATGCAACTTCAACACCGACTACATCAACGCTGTCAAGACCGACGAGGCGCGACGGCGAGGGCGAACATGGCGAGCACAAAGCCATGTTTTGAGCGGCACGTGTACCAACGAGGACATGGGCTTCGCCGCCGCCCACACCACACACACACCATCATCATCATGCATGGAGAACGCGAAGCGAAGACGACGAAGACGACCACACGGCTTAATCGGAGGTATCTCGCGGAGCAACCCGCGGGAGTAATTAACCGGGAGCTTTTCGAGGCCCCCGGAACCAGGAGACCGCACATCGCCATAGTCAGGCAGGCCGCACTAGTAGGCCACGGAGTGCAACCATTTTTTTATGGGATCTTGTAATTTTGTTCATCCAAAGAGATAAATGAAATACTTGTTTCCCGTATCACTTTTCTTTGTGTACTACGGTACACTGGCACGCCCGCATTTTTCTTTTTCCCCGGCGCATGAGAGAAATCCATACTCCTTCTTTTTCCTTCTTCTCGGAGTGCATTTAAGATTTTTCTCGTGTCAGACAATAGCACCGACGTGTACAGTCATAGGACAATGGTATTCGGACACCGAAAGTGTTTCATAGTGTACCGGGTGATCATCGGAGTAAGGGGGTACCGGACACCCCCAGGAGGTTAGTGGGCCTATTGGGCCATAAGAGGGGGCACACCGCCCACAAGGGGCTGGCGCGACCCCCATGGCAGCCACCCTAGTGGAGAAAGGAAAGGGGGGATTCAGGCTCCCCCTTTCTTCCTCTCCCCCATTCCTTCCCCCTCCTACAAATATGGCAGGGGCGGCCAAGGGCAGGAGCCCAAGTAGGATTCAGACCTACTTGGGGCGCCCCTTGGCCCTCTCCCCTCTTCCCCACCTATATATATGTGTGTGGGGGGGGGCGGGGTGACTAGCACCCGAATTTTTTATTAATAGTAAATGATAATTCTGTAATTCCGAAACTGGTAAAGGGCTGATGAAAATTATAAAAATAGGAAGGACGCCAGGAATAACAACGTCCAGGATGGACTCTATTGCTAACTGCGTCCAGGTCTGGACGCTAGTACGGACGGCGTCCAGTCATTGCCCTTTCATTGGTGCTCTGATTAGGCTCAACCGAGTCATTTTACTTTGATAGATAGAGATTTCATGACTAATATACTCTAATACACCTACAGCCATCGCTTCTTACCTTGCTAGGTGGTAAGCAAGCTCTAGCACGAACATCATCAATCATCACAAGAGCAACATCATCTCACTAGCTGCTTGTCATTAGGATCATTCGCTCATCATTAGGATCATCCACCAGACCTATGGTTGGAGCATGTGAGTTGTTCCATGGCCTCGTTGAATCTTCTTTGTCTGGTCTTGTGTATAATTAATTCAATGGTTACAAATGTATATTATATATTTGGCTAGGTTGTTACTTTTGGGCAATACAATTGGTAACTGGCTAGTTTATGATAATAGATAAGTTGATCTTGAGTCGGCTGTCGTGCTTTTGCCTCTACGTGTCAGTGCACCACTGCCAACACTTCTGGAAGCATGGTGTGCCGGTGTCGTAGCCCAACGTGAACCTGCCGCATGGGTGGCACCTCAACCTCGATAGGGTTCTGGTGTCGACCGTGCCGGACTCAGGCCGCACGCAGCTGATGGAGATCCACCATCGTCATGTCTACTCTCGGACGACCTTTACCGCAACCCGCATCCACAATGGATTCGCCGAACTAGGACGCGTAGTTCGCCACTGAGCACGACCAGCATTGTCGGTCGTGCTACATGGATGCGTCCTGTGCACCACGCGCACTCACTGGTCCACCATCACCGTCGGTCATGGTGAAGGGGGGAGGATTAGGAGGCCTACATTGTGGCCCGCGAGGAGGCCACAAGGAGGTCCATTGAGGAGGCCGAGCGCAAGGAGCTCGCCAAGTGGCCTAGCCTTGCACACTCACTGGTTGAATCAGCAGCCAAAGTGGAGGCTAACATGCCCCCAACGCCCCTAGCACCGCTTGCGCCCGAGCCTATGGAGGAGGAGCCATGGCCACGGCTTGGGCAATCATGGTCGTGGACGAGCACGTTGCCATCGTATATCATGCATGCCCGTGTGGATGGGCACGATAGACGAGGAGGCCAAGTGGTAGGCTGTAGAGCGGGCGATGAAGGCCGAGCGGCAGGAGAAGCATCATCTGGTGGTGCAGCAAGTGGCTACGTTGTCAGCCATCCAGCAGGCGTTCCCGTGGATGGAGACGCCAGTCTACGTTGACCTGGCCAAGGAGGAGGAAGAAAATGACGATGATCTACGGCCCGCCGCTAACTGTTTCTTTTGTCTTTTCATTTAATATTTTTTTAGTTTTAATTAATGTAAATTGGATTCTTCTGGCTGTTTTATTAAAAAAAAGAAATCCAATGCAAATGTGAAATATGTTTGTCCGAGCATCTTCAGATCGGCGGACAAAAACAGGAATTAACGTCTGATTGACCGATTTAAATGAACAAAGAACAGACAAAATTTGTATCAGTTTAGGTTGCCGCGTCGGAGTTGCCCTTAGGTCGGACGAAGGCGAGGACTTTTCTAAGCTAGGTTGAACCAAACACTGGACGCTGCTAAGAATAGCGTCCAGGTGTGGACGTGGTTTGCAACAGCGACCAGGTCTGTACGCTACTATTGATGGCGTCCTTCCTATTTCTTGAAATTCTAACTTATCATTACTAGTTTCGGAATTACAGCATTATTATTTATTATTAATAAAAAAATCGGGACTAGCACAACACAACATTGTCTTAGCCGTGTGTGGAGCCCCCCTCCACCGTTTACTCCTCCGGTCATATTTCCGTAGTGCCTAGGCGAAGCCCTACGGAGACAGCTTCACTATCACCGTCACCACGCCATCGCGCTACCGGAACTCATACACTACATCGCCGTCTTTCTGGATCAAGAAGGCGGAGGACGTCATCAAGCTGAACGTGTGCTGAACGCGGAAGTGATGTATGTTCGGTGCTCGATCGGTTGGAACGCGAAGAAGTTTGACTACATCAACCACGTTGTTAAACGCTTCCCTTACGGTCTATGAGGGTAGGTAGAGGCACTCTCCCTCCTCGTTGCTATGCATCTTCATGGGTAGATCTTGCGTGTGCGTAGACATTTTTTTGTTTTGCATGCAATCTTTCCCAACATTGTCCCCTGCGTCGCTCTCCCTGGTGACACGGGGGAAACCCTAGATCAATGTCGCCATCCTCCCCTTGGCTCGTCGCCGCCGAAGGAGCGGCCGACAAAGCCCGCGCCGGCTCCAGTGAAGGTGGCGGCGGGGCCCTTTCTTCTATCTCGTCTCCAAGCATGGCGAGGCGGCAGCCAAGGATGGCACAGGGCGGGGCCATGGCAGCACGGGGCTTGTGTGTGCGACGCGGTGGTCCAGGGCGGCGCGTGGCGGGAAGCTTACTGCAGCGGCGGCTCATGGCGTGTGGCTGGTGGCTGGCCGGCGTGGCACGATGACGCGCGCGCGCCTCGCGCACGAGATGGGCGCTAGATCCATGGGATGTTGGCGTCGTTGCCGACGCACAAGATCTAAGGCGGCGCGGCGAGTTGGCTCGACCCGTCGGCGCGAATGGAACTGGGCGCTCTGCTAGGACGCGACCGGTCCGTGCGGCGGGGCGAGGGAGCAGTGCGTGGGTGCATCGAAGCATGGCTACAATCAGAACTAGGGCGGCGCGTGCATGTGTTGCTCGGGCGCCGTTCCCTGCGCAGATCTGTTGTGTGTTGGACGCGAGCGTCTGTGTTGCTCCCGGCTGCGGGAGAATCTGTGGGAGAGGAATGACACCCTCGCACGGTGTTGCATCCTCCTAATGGTGGTTCGGAAAGCTTAACGATGCTGCAGGTGGGAGGACGAGATGGTGGTGGCTGAAGGGCGATGAATGGCGTTGCTGCGGTTGTTGCATCCTTCGCTGGGATATGAATGGTCCGCAGGCGTTGCATCCTCGAGGAGATGAATGGCGTCGTGCTTGGTTGCATCCTGCCGATAGGAGAAGAATGGCGCCGCTGCAGGTTGCATCCTCTGCCCAGTGGGGGATGCGGATGCAAGGTTGGAAGCATGTCGAGCTTGCCGGAGATGTGCGGATTGCCGTGGAGGCAGGGATGGTAGCTTGTTGTGTAGGCTGATTGGATCCAAGGCTCGAACTGTGTAGGTGATACGGCCGGCGAAAGTCGTACTCCGGTTGTGGTCGGAGTCGTCGATGGCGGCACCTTCTGGCGTCGCTCCCTCGCTAGAGGCATCGATGTAGCTACTCCCAACTTTCCTTTCCTACTATGCTCCAAGGGCAATCCTTGATCTAGTTTAGACCAGACGATGGCGGCGCTATCCAGCGTCCTGTTCCCTCTTGGGGTCATCGTCCTGGAGGTGGATCCAGTCAGAGGGATCTATGGCTCGTGTGGATGTGTGTGTGTTGTTTGCCAAAAGATGTTGTCTGTATGGTTTTTGGGTCTGGTTTCCCTTATAAATTGGACCAATCTTCTTCTCCTGTTCAATGAATTTAGCAGTAATGCTAACATTGAAAAAAAAAGACATGAGATAGAGGGGGATTAGGATCTTATACACCTCGTATTTCTGTATGGTTATTGTTTTTACATGTAAGTTGTGTGCATAGTCTAAATCAGGGGACATAAGAAATAAAGTTCATGTTCAAACAATTAGCCAATACATCTACGTTTGCTTGAAGGATGTAACGCGTAATTGCCAGCTGATGCCAAATGGTATAACAAATTTGCACTCTAGTGAAATTTGAATACAAAATCTATTTCCTAGAGTGCAAAACCGAACATGCATCACATACGTTGCAACACGTGCATGACCTTACAGGCGGCTCATGGCTTTTCACAAGTATATTCATTATTATTTTTTTTGAACCGGGCATTACCCCTTTCCATTAATCGAATAACAGAAATACAGCAGTCTTAGGACACTAGAAAAGGAGACGGGAAAGGGGAAAGCGAGTTCAACGCATCGCCGGGAAACTCACCACAGGAACTCGCCTACGAGACACCTGCTGTGGGGCGAAAACCCGACGACACCTACAGTTCTCAATAGCCAACGCACACTGGCAGTATACTATGCAAAATACACGACCCATTAGGGCCACATCCTCGCGCAGGAGTGCAGCACAAAAGCAGCCCTGTCCTCCTGGACCAGGGGAGAAAAGCAGGGAGTTGAGGACGCGATCCATCAAGTTGTCGCCGAATCTTCTGTCGCAGCGGCACAGATCATCATCATGTTGCTTGTACTGCTCCTCAGCATCTGCGACCCACGCTCCATCGCCTCACGGTCTGCCCTCTTCAAGAGACCTGCCCAGTAGGTGATGAAGACACAAGCGGAAAACACAATCTCAAAAGGAGTTTTAGGAAGCTTAAACTCAAAGGTTGCTCTGTTTTGATAGTTCCACATTGCCCAGCAGATGGCAGCAAGGCCGAAGGTATAGAATTTAGCACCATCAGGGAGATAGATATAGCACCAAGTGTAATATTGCCAAATGTTATTGGGGCATAATTCAGTGCCCAGGACTGCTCCCACCGATCGCCAGATCACCCTGGCAACTGGGCAAAGGAAGAAAAGATGTTGCGCCGTCTCACGGGCAGCACAAAACGAACACTTCTCATTACCAGGCCATTTTCGACGTTTCATAACATCTCTCGTCAGGACCGCGTCCTGAAACAACTGCCACATAAAAATTTTGATCTTAAGGGGGATTTTGGCTTTCCAAATCCACCGGTAGTCACACCCTGCCAGGTTGCTTTCAAGCAACCTGTACATGGTTTTAGTAGTAAAGCGGAGTTTAGGTCCAGGAGCCCAGCAAACCTGGTCTGTTTAGTTGAAGAGATAGCATTCAGCACAGTTGTGCGCATCTCATTCCACATGTTTTCGAGTGGGGGGTTTAGCCTCCACTCCTCCCAGATTGTCAACCGTAATCTTAGACAAATTACAAATGCTAAACAGCTGTGGATACTGAACACGCATAGGAGGCATTCCATTCAAAGAGCCCTCCCAAACTTGGGCTATATCCCCCGAGTTGATCTCGACAGTTCTCCCCCTCATATAGTAATCTTTCACTTTCATAATATCTTTCCAGATGGGAGAATCATTGAATTTGCTTTTCACCGTAGCAACTGTATCCCTTTTCAAGTATTTGGCCTTAACAATATCCTGCCAAAGTCCATTTTGAGTATCCAGTTTCCACCACCATTTCACTAGGAGGCTGATATTCTGTTTACGTAAATCCTTCACACCCAAACCACCCTTGTCCTTGGAGCGACACACTCTGCTCCAGCGAACCAAGTGATATCTTTTTCGTCCCTCCCAACTTTGCCAGAAAAACCGACGTCTCCTCTTGTCAAGGCTGATATAACCACTAGGAAGTAGGAACCACTAGGAAGTAGGAACACGTTCGCTAGAGTCGTGTTATGCATAGGACAAATTTTGAACGATTCACAGACGAAGATTGAATACTGTTGGACATGCATATAAGTGAGAAGGGCACTAGCCACTAGATTTGCATGTCGTGCACAGCTTGGGCACAAGTATCATTTGTGGAGCAGATTCGCATTAGCTAATGGTGCATCATACTAGTCCATGTTTCAACAGGGCAACCCTCAAAATTGGTGTGCTACATATATAAGACTTACATACACAACGGTAGCATGCATTATTCAAAAGAGCAACATCCTAGTGTAATCCTCCAAGGCGGGGAGCCTCTGCTCATCGTCATAGCCATACATGATGCTGACCATCCTTGCAAAGTTGAGAGACGCCCCGATGAAGCTAGGTGGTATTGTGGACTTTGTCTGAGAGAAGTATTCCCTGTTTAGATCCTCCCATTCACGCGCTATCATATCCAACATGTGCTTCTCCGCATCAGCATGAGGGTTTTCTCTCTGGTACAAATCCTTGTATGATCCGTCTAGCCCTTCCTGCAACTCATCCTGCATGGGACACATAATTTCTTTTCAGATCATGCCTAATGTTGTCAATGTCAACTTGAATGCACACACACCAGGATATGGTACGAAATAACTCATGTAAATTATTAGTATTACTAATTATATAGTCTTGTGCATAAACTTCTCGGTGTGTTCTGACCTTTGCACTCCCCATGTCATCCCAGAGCCTCATGATCTTCGCAGGGCAGGAGACGACCTTGAGGATGTGGTCGTTGTTGTCCTCCGTTAAATCATGCCCAAGCATGAATACAAGATGCATAAATAAAAGTGGTGCTCCTGAAGTGATGACACCATTTCTTAGGTAGTCCTCCGATGTAGGAACCTGATTAGTAGATAGCCATTTTCCCTCGATCATGAATCCATCAAACAAGGTTGCCCACTGCAAGAAAAAAGGCATGAATGCAATATAATTCTTCCAGTGTTATTTTCTTATATTGTATTCATTACAATTAATCACAAGTTATATAGTACACAGAAATATGTGAGGTGGCACTATTAATATATTTATTAGTTGCTTAGAAAAATTAAACTAAAGAAAATGAAAAACCATTTTGAGTAGACATACTGCTTGCTTGAGATGATTGATAGGGTTCAATCCATGCTCTTTTCTGACCATATCAGCGATATCATTTGTGATGGTATAAAGAGCCTTGTAACATAATATCATGTAACTCGGCAGTGACTCGGCAGCTGCAAGATCCCACATGTCAAAATATGAACTTTGCGCGTGAAATTTTTATAACAATATTTTTACATTATGTGTTTATGTATAAGGTCGCGACTAACCCATGAGTTTGATTATACCATTAGCAAAAATATGCCATTCTGGGCATAAGCAGCCTTGAATATCCAATGCTTTCTCTTTTTGTATGAATATATATATGAATAATTATAAAACTATTAGTATATCAAGATATTTCTCGCAAAGGCCTAATGTTTATGTCAAACCAATCCTAATACCTCTGTAAACATGCTGTGTCAAAATTATAGAATTTTTAATGTGCAATTAGACATATCTAAGATGTCATTCATTCACAAACAAAAGTAATTATACTTCATTCCTAAAATGCAATGTTGTTGTTATTACGGGAACATCAATGCTCACATTTTGATCGCCTCATTAAAGCGAGAGAGCTCCTCTTGTGTGGCGACAAGATCAAAGATGTCGTCCACAATGTAGACCATTGAGATAACCTTTGTGGCCTCAACCCGGTATCTTGAGAAGGAGAAACCCTCAAGGATAGTCATGGACCACATGTACCATTTCAGAACTTGGTCCCTTGCAGCTGGAATTTCTTGAGACAATCCCAAATCCACCCACCATCTGTGTGAAAATGAAGTTTTCATAGTAAAATATCACCACATCTTTAATTGTGCGAATACATGAGCAAAAAAATATGTTAATCTATTAATTCCAAGTGAGTTCTCTCTTATCAATATGCAGGTGGGTCAATGTCCGCAACAACTAATAATGGAAGGAGTGTATTTTATTATATTCCTACCTCTTAACCTCTTGCATTTCACTCCGATGTTGCAACTTCTTCATCTGAAATTCTGCAAGTGCCAGCTTCTCAATTGCAGTGTGCCTAGTAGGCAAGTTCTGGAGGTAACTCAAATGATGCCTAGCCTTGTATTGCCTCAGGCTCACATGGTAGGGATGGTCTAGTGACTTCATCACATATCTCGCAAGGTTTGGCTCCAAATACTTAAGTGCAAATTTCATGTGCTTACTTGAGAATTCCTTTGCCTTGTAGAGTGAAGCTTCTCCCATGTTGAGGTGTGACATGTCATGCAAGCTCAGCAACCCTCTAAGGTCTTTGCTATGCCTAAGGTTGAAATCACCATTATCGTTTGTGAACTTCTGAAGAACATCGTCTGCCATACAGCGACAAGAAGGTGTCTTAGGTGCATGTCATACGAAAATAATACGTCTCATGAGAGGTGCTTCTATTGTACACAAGGGACCGTTATTTTTTATTATTAAACTTGGTTACTCTAAGGCTAATTTATTATTAGCAAAATTATCACATAAAATCATCGTTGACCAAATTGCACTCAAGTTTCCAAACTCGTGTGTTTGTCTATCCCAAAATACTAAACGATTCACAGACGAAGATTGAATACTGCTGGACATGCATATAAGTGAGAAGGGCACTAGCCGCTGGATTTGCATGTCGTGCACAGCTCGGGCACAAGTATCGTTTGTGGAGCAGTTTCACATTAGCTAATGGTCTATCATACTAGTCCACGTTTCAACAGGGCAACCCTCAAAATTGGTGTGCTACGTATATAAGACTTACATACACAATGGTAGCATGCATTATTCAAAAGAGCAACATCCTAGTGTAATCCTCCAGGGCGGGAGCCTCTGCTCATCGTCATAGCCATACATGATGCTGACCATCCTTGCAAAGTTGAGAGACGCCCCGATGAAGCTAGGTGGTAGTGTGGACTTTGTCTGAGAGAAGTATTTCGTGTTTAGATCCTCCCATTCACCCGCTATCATATCCAACATGTGCTTCTCCGCATCAGCATGAGGGTTTTCTCTCTGGTACAAATCCTTGTATGATCTGTCTAGCCCTTCCTGCAACTCATCTTGCATGGGACACATAATTTCTTTTCAGATCATGCCTAATGTTGTCAATGTCAACTTGAATGCACACGCACCAGGATATGGTACGAAATAACTCATGTAAATAATTAGTATTACTAATTATATAGTCTTGTGCATAAACTTATCGGTGTGTTTTGACCTTTGCACTCCCCATGTTATCCCAGAGCCTCATGATCTTCGCAGGGCAGGAGATGACCCTGAGGATGTGGTCGTTGTTGTCCTCCGTTAAATCATGCCCAAGCATGAATAAAAGCTGCATAAATAAAAGTGGTGCTCCTGAAGTGATGACACCATTTCTTAGGTAGTCCTCCGATGTAGGAACCTGATTAGTAGATAGCCATTTTCCCTCGATCATGAATCCATCAAACAAAGTTGCCCACTGCAAGAAAAGAAGGCATGAATGCAATATAATTCTTGCAGTGTTATTTCCTTATATTTTATTTCATTACAATTAATCACAAGTTATACAGTACACAGAAATATGTGAGGTGGAACTATTAATATATTTATTAGTTGCTTAGAAAAATTAAACTAAAGATAATGAAGAACCATTCGAGTAGACATACTGCTTGCTTGAGATGATTGATAGGGTCCAATCCATGCTCTTTTCTGACCATATCAGCAATATCATTTGTGATGGTGTAAAGAGCCTTGTAACATGATATCATGTAACTCGGCAGTGACTCGGCAGCTGCAAGATCCCACCTGTCAAAATATGAACTTTGCACGTGAAACTTTTATAACAATAGTTTTACATTATGTGTTTATGTATAAGGTCGTGACTAACCCATGAGTTTGATTATACCATTAGCAAAAATATGCCATTCTGGGCATAAGCAGCCCTGAATATGCAATGCTTTCTCTTTTTGTATGAATATATATGAATAATTATAAGACTATTAGTATATCAAGATATTTCTCGCAAAGGCCTAATGTTTATGTCAAACCAATCCTAATACCTCTGTATACATGATGTGTCAAAATTATAGAATTTTTAATGTGCAATTAGACATATCTAAGATTTCATTCATTCACAAACAAAAGTAATTATACTTCATTCCTAAAATGCAATGTTGTTATTATTACGGGAACATCAATGCTCACATTTGATTGCCTCATTAAAGCGAGAGAGCTCCTCTTGTGTGGCGACAAGATCAAAGATGTCGTCCACAATGTAGACCATTGAGATAACCTTTGTGGCCTCAACCCGATATCTTGAGAAGGAGAAACCCTCAAGGATAGTCATGGACCACATGTACCATTTCAGAACTTGGTCCCTTGCAGCTGGAATTTCTTGAGACAATCCCAAATCCACCCACCATCTGTGTGAAAATGAAGTTTTCATAGTAAAAAATCACCACATCTTTAATTGTGCGAATACAGGAGCAAAAAAAATATGTTAGTCTGTTAGTTCCAAGTGAGTTCTCTCTTATCAATATGCAGGTGGGTCAATGTACGCAACAACTAATAATGGAAGGGGTGTATTTTATTATATTCCTACCTCTTAACCTCTTGCATTTCACTCTGATGTTGCAACTTCTTCATCTGAAATTCTGCATGTGCCAACTTCTCAATTGCAGTGTGCCTAGTAGGCAAGTTCTGGAGTAACTCAAATGATGCCTAGCCTTGTATTGCCTCAGGCTCACATGGTAGGGATGGTCTAGTGACTTCATCACATATCTCGCAAGGTTTGGCTCCAAATACTTAAGTGCAAATTTCATGTGCTTGCTTGAGAATTCCTTTGCCTTGTAGAGTGAAGCTTCTCCCATGTTGAGGTGTGACATGTCATGCAAGCTCAGCAACCCTCTAAGGTCTTTGCTATGCCTAAGGTTGAAATCCCCATTATCGTTTGTGAACTTCTGAAGAACATCGTCTGCCATACAACGACAAGAAGGTGTCTTAGGTGCATGTCATACATAACGAAAATAATACGTCTCATGAGAGGTGCTTCTATGCTACACAAGGGACCCTTATTTTTTATTATTAAACTTGGTTACTCTAAGCCTAATTTATTATTAGCAAAATTATCACATAAAATCATATCGTTGACCAAATTGCACTAAAGTTTCCAAACTCGTGTGTTTGTCTAACCCAACACACTAAACCAGTATTTTACTGACCTGCCGAAACATAATATCCAACTTCTCTCATCAGCCTTAAGGAAAGGGTTGCGTCAAGTAGATCATCACTATTGAGGAGATCCATAGACGAGTCCATTATGTTATCGATTTCATCCTGGAAATAGTTGTCAATGCAGAGGCGTTTGAGGTGATCAACCATGCTCAACATTCCTTTGTTGCTCTTCGGATGTTGATGAAGCAATGCTTGAACATTCATTAGGCTTTCCTGGTATTGCACATAGAGCAAACTTCTTTTTAAAAAGAATACAAAATCTAGATAAGTGCAATATATATCATATATTATTTGCATTCAACAATAGGCGATATCATAGGAAAATAGTGCATATAATGTAGGTTTATATTTTATTAACATAGTTTGGAAATTAACAATAAAACATAGAGATTGAAATTGTGCTCATTCCAGAAACATCATTAATTAATGAAACACACATTTTCTGTGTCTCGCTGGTTCCTGAATAGAAGCAATTATTCAAAGTTATCTTGAAAAGGCAATCCATGAATTGCTAGACTGTGGTTAAAAGATTCTTGTGGACGGATTAAATTTTTGACTCGGTTTATACAACATGAATTTAGGGACGAAGGCAGTATAATTAGCCAGAAAAAGGCACACAAACTTGCATGCTAATTGCATTCAAAGTACATGCCAATGTTGCGGTCTATATATGTTTGTACCGTAAAAATATATACCTGGAAGTCAAAATCATCGGACAGCTCATGGGACACAGGCTCCCGCCCGGGATATATCACTGGCGGAGGGCGAATTAACCCACGGTTTCGGCCACTCTGGCCACCATTTCTGGCCACCGGCAAAGCCGAATGGAACAATGGCGCGAAGGAGGATAAGGAGAAGCATACATGCGCAGCAGCCATCACGTGCTTGACTAATGTGATTTGCTACAGCTGATCGGCTGATGTTGTATCGTGGATGATATGGGATGAACAAGAGTACGTAGCAGGCTGCTGCTGCTATGTCTTGGGATGGATGGGGGATACGAGCAATGCATGCATGTCCTCCAGATTTATAGGGTGAGGAGAGGAGGCGAGGTTGCAGCCGCGTCGATCCTCCACCGAGTGGCGAGCCGTGTGGAAAATTTACTAAACGTCATGCATGCGCTAATCTGGTTTTGTTTTTCGTCTAGGGCTAGTGTACCATCCATTCTTTGTCTGGAGAGTGCACCATGCACCTTGCTAACTCTGGACTCCGATGTCTAGTCTGGTCGTCGTTACGAGACAAATACCTATATATTTGTGCACACGGTTTCTCCCTGCACAACTGGCAAGAGCCACACACGTAAGTACTCTATATACCTATATTTGTACGTCCTGCCACGTGAACGTCTCGATCTGACACCTGGTCAAAAGGGTCCGTTTGGTAGAGGAGGCCATCGAAAGGTCTGCCGATTGACCAGTTTTCCATCGGTTGCTGCCTGTCAAGCTCACGACAATGTACGTATGCCACATATTATAACCTACGTACTGAACCACTGCTGCCATTATCAACTTTGACCCCCAGCTGAACCATGCATGCACATTAGCTAGCTACTAATAGAGCGGTCAAAAAACATTTACCCCACCAAATGTAACATGTGTGTACAACGACTGGTAGAGCTGGCATTGTCTCGTGTGCAACTGCCGCTTTCTGGAATTCTTGGGTCAAATTGTTATTATTTACTTTTGGTTTGTTACATACAAGAGCACTATTCAGCAACGTAAGATTGATGTTGAACGAAAAATATACAGAAAAATTTGAAAGAAGGGACAGAAAGGTTGGACTCTTCGATCGCGGAGACTCATGACTCCGCAATGAGTCAAAGCTCTAGATCCAGTGTACCCCTCGGTACTGCTTCAATACCAGCAACCTACAGGAGGGACTTTTTTTTAGAGGAGAGGCGTCACACTTACAGAAGCGCGAATGTCCATTTCTAAGCCCAGTGCACCCGGTGAAAAGGAAATTCACAAAAATACTGAAACAGTTTTCAAAAATTGATTTTTTAAATGGAATATAATTTGGTGCTGAAGGTGCGCTTCAAATTTTGGATCATTTGGACATATGAGTAGCTCTCAGCAAAAAATACAAGTTGGGTCAGAAAAATAAATGAATAGTAAATCTTTTCACATACCCTAAATTTCTCTTTTTTTCTAAGAGATACTCAGATGTCCAGATGATCTGAAATTTGAAGCGCATATCGCGCACTAAATTATCTTCCATGCAAAAAAAACAGATTTTTTGAATGTGTGTGTGCTTTTTGTTCATCGCGGGTGCAGCTAAGCCTGGACACCGAATCGCCGCTCTCTCAGCCCACTTAATTAAGTGAATATACCATTTCACAATCTAAAGACAAGTTTTTCCTCGACACAAATTTGTATTTCTAGCTATTTATCGGTCTGTATGTAACTTTCTTACAGATTTAGAAAAACACTCAGTTATGTTTAGACTCTCGATATCACCCGCAAAAAAGTTATAACGTCGACGCATCATTTACAGTCTTCTAGAAAGCAGACTATGCATAGAAGACATCCACGTGGGTAGTATTTCAGCTCTCTCAGCATTATAAAATGGTGGTACAAATATAGCATCAACTTAAACCACAAAAATTTCCCATCTATATCTCATAGGAGCATGCCACCAAAAGAAAGAGAATCTCGTATCAAAGACCGATTTTCCATATACAAGGAAACAAACATATAGAGGAGAGTGACCTTTGACTATGAGGAAACAAACAACAGTAGGTTCATGCTATTCAGTACCAACGTTAACGACGAGGAATTAATTGTTACTTTTCCACACCCTTTCTACTTATACGTCATTGCATATGTTGGAAGTCAAAAAGAACATAAGAAAATGTATACTTACGTGCCCTAAAATCAGAAATGTAATAAAACGACATAAAATGTAAATAACGCCATTTTTTGGTGCGGTTTTACATGGTTATGACCAAGGTTTTGGGTACCGCCCGATAAATTTGGATACCTGGCGGTATCCACGTTTCTCGCCGCCCCACAAGAAATGCCCATCCCGAGCAAAAACAAAATAAAAAATTACAATTTTCCAACTTTAAACACTCAAAGTATAGTAAAACACTATAGCTCTCAGTTACATCAAAATTCTTAGTTGTGGTGTGGTGGTAACCTACTATTTTGTGCCTTGAGAGGTAGCTGGTTGGATTCGTGTTCTCACCCTTTTTCTTTGTCTATTTTTCAGAACCGTAAGTAGGAAAAATGTAAAAAATAAAAAAATAATGACCCGAAGGGTCGTACAAGCAACCTCACACCACTTAGCACCCACGTAGTAGACTTTCCACTGAGCTAATACCTCTTTTATGATTGATATCCGTTCAAGTTATTTCAATGTCTAGTTTAGAAGAATTTGAATTCAAAATTCAATTATAAATTTCGTTTCAAATATGTTCGATATTTCTCGGTAACCGTGGTAACCGAGAGTATGGCCCCCCCACGAGAAAATTTGTCCATTCGGAATCCAAAACCTTGGTTATGACTTGTATCTTGCGTTTCTGATGCTGATTTTTTGTTGTGAGCCAGCTTGTATGGAAGTATTTGTATATTCGAAATGCAAGGACATAATAAAACTATGGTTTGAAAATAACTTAATCTACACCCTATGCGGTGAAATACATTTTGCGTGCATGTGTTTGCTACGATTCTGTATCAGTTGGCACTTTGCGCCAAGAAACTCAAGTGGCTTACTAGGGAATTTATGTTCTGGTTTGGATTGCGTGCTGCCAGTGGACTTCATACTGTTGATATCATCTCAGTGTGGCCTTGTTAGAAGGGAGAGAGGGATTGGTGGAATAGTTGTTGTATTGCTTGAGCCTCGTGGGCATATATATAGGAGTACAATGATCTACTTGGAGTACAAGGCAAGCCAGAATATTTCCTAGTCTAACCTATGTTTCCTATACAATCACATTACTCAACATCCCCCCGCAGTCACAACGGTAGCGATGCAGACGGTGAGACTGGAGAAGAATCCGAAGGCAAGCCGACGGACACCCCCCACAGTCGTAACGGTCGATGCATCGCGGAGTTGTGGCTGGAGTGGAAACCAACGAGGTTGCTCAAGCAGGCGGTAGCCCTTTGTGCCGTTTGTCGATGTAGCCGAGAGCGTGAGTGGTGGAGCCGTGGTCGAGGTAGCCGTGCGAAGAATGCCGTGGTCGATGTCGAGTCGGGGTAGCCGGTGTCGAGGAAGTCGTCGTGGAGCCGCGGGCGCAAGGGGGCGCCGAGTTAGCATGGGCGCAGTGGTGTCGAAGTAGTGGTGCGCCAGGAAGTAGATGGTGTTGACGACGCGTCGCGGTGGGTGTGCCAAGCCCGGGGACACACCGTGGACGAAGGCACGCACCGGTGTTGCCAGCACCGGGCATGCGTAGACGGACGAAGACGAAGTTGACGAAGCGCCGCGCCAGGCTTGCCAGGCCCGGGGACACGTCGTGGACGAAGGCACGCGGCGGTGTTGCTAGCACCGGGCATGCGTAGACGAGGGACCTGCACGAGCTGTACACCATGTCGGAGAAGTCGGAGAGGCCAGCAGAGAAGGACTCGACGACGGTTGCGGCGCCAATCGGCGCGGGGCCAATGTCGCACGCGGTTGTCGTAGTAGATGAAGCGGTCGGGGTAGATGACGGCGACGCTGGCGACGAACTGGTGCTGGACGAAGACGAAGGGGGTGGATGGGCGGCGGCGGCGGCTACAAAGGTAGCGGCGGCGGCGGCCAAAGAAGAGCGGCAGCGGCGGCCTGAAGGCGGCGGCGGCGGCTAGGTTAGGAGTGCGGCGACGGTGCTCGACGTAGGCGAAGAACCCTGACAGCATGACGAAGACCGGCGTGGACGGTGGCGTTCCCGCGCAAGGGAGACGGCGCGGCGCATACCACGGGAGGTCGACGCGCGGTGACGGCGGTGGACCGCGGGCCGCGGCGCTACGGCCCGAAGGGGCGACGCGGCGGCGGCGGGCAGGTCGGGGTGACGACGGAAGACCTCGGGACGGTCGCAGGGACCGCGGGCCGCGGTGCTATAGCCCGAATGGGCGGCACAGCGGCGGAGCGCGGGGTGGTGCAACCGCGTGGACGGCCTCGAGACGGCGGCGTGGACCGTGTGCCACGCTCGCTACGGCCCGACGGGGCGACGCAGCGGCGTCCCGAGGGTCGGTGCAGCCACGGGGGCGGCCTGGAGTGGACGACCTCGGGGCGGCGGTAGACCGCGGGCCGCGGCACTACGGCCTGAAGGGGTGACGCAGCGGTGACGCGGGTCAGTGCAGCCAGGAGGAGAACCACGGGGCGGCGGCGCTGCGGCCCGACGGGGCGACGCAGCGGCATCCCGTTGCTCGATCGACGGAGGGGCGCGCTGAACTCGGAGACGATCTTCACGGGACCTGCGAAGGCGCGCGTAACCGACGGGCCAGGTCGGTCGCGCGGCGTAGATGAGGCTGATAGCGGCGGCGAGCGGGTGATCAAGCCGATCGCGCGCGAGGTCGGGGACACCGCTCGGTGAAGGCGTGGTGGCGGCGGAGTCCGAGATGAAGCCGGCGGCGGCGAGCGGCAGGGCGGCTATGATTGGCCGCCGCATGGCGCGAGGCCGCCGGGTCGGGGTGATGCAGGAGTCCCGGTCGGAGCAGGCGCTGACGGCCGGCGTAGATCGACGGGCGGGCCGTCGCGCGACGGGCGGGCCGTCGCGCGAACGGCGGCGGTGAAGGGCCGCCGCATGATGCGAGGCCGCCGGGTCGGGGCGACCGGCGGGTAGACGCGTGGACGACGCGTGAGGCTGCCAGGTCGGTGAAGACGCCGGTGTAGTCGATGCCGAAGTCGGAGTAGAGGCGCACGGGGTCGACGGCGGCGGTGGGCGACGCAAACCGGATCACAAAGACCGGAAAACCAAAAAGTAGACGCCGATCAAAGCGACAGGCGAGAGAGAAAACCCGGATCAAAGGATCGGGAAAAAGACTCTTTAGGGCAGCCGGTCAACACGACCGGCGGACGAACCCTAGGTACGGGCGGCGCAGCCCCCGGCGGCGGTCAAGGAGACCGACCGCCCCGGGGGCGGCGCGCAGGTGCGGAAGCGGTGGCGGCTAGGGTTTAGGATCGACTTGCGATAGATACCATGTTAGAAGGGAGAGAGGGATTGGTGGAATAGTTGTTGTATTGCTTGAGCCTCGTGGGCATATATATAGAAGTACAATGATCTATTTGAAGTACAAGGCAAGCCAGAATATTTCCTAGTCTAACCTATGTTTCCTATACAATCACGTTACACAACAGGCCTGCCGCACTTTTATGATCTGGCTACATTTGTTGTGACCGTACGTATTAAAGGTTTGTGATAAGTGCGTTGGTTATATGCATCCTTGATACGGAGAGCGGAGACGATAAGAACTTCCTTCTAGAGAAATATATCATGGGGTCGCTAGCTAGATGGTCTGGAGGGATATTTCCTGGAAAACACAAATGTTCTCCATGACACTGGCATCCAATGACAATTTTACCTTTTAGCTATTGGCTAGCTGGCACTGCACTTGTGGGTCTCGTACGTTTATTCGATGGTCGCCGTCTCACGTACAGACATGAGAGACCATGTGTAGAGAAGTATCGTGATATATATATACATATGTATGGTCGTCAGGCATGAAGTATCGGAATAGCTATGTACTACTACGTGTGAAAAGTATTATTTGGCTGGACATAACAAGAGTCGCTGCCTCAGCTATGTTGCTGTCTGGAGAGCCTGTTAGTTCAAGGAATTACTTCTGAGATTGGCTGCAGTTCGGTCAGTGACATAGCTATCATCCCTTGGACTGGCTGCAGTGGAGCCATATTCAGGCTTACTCTAGAAGCAAAAGCGCACTTCGCTGCACAGTCTGTGTTCTGATTGATTGTACAGTTGTTGTTTACTTTCGGCCTCTGAATCTCCTCTGGTTTAACCTTTGTGAGTCGAAGGAATTTCCTCTGGCGAATTTATATTGCATGAGTATTTGTCTTGTGCTAAAGGAAATTGGAGATTTTGGAGAAATTGTTGCCAATAGAAAATTCCTTCTCTTGCATTATTTATCACAACCAGCTCCTTCTCAAGCAAAAGTGGGTCATGCCAGTCTTGAGTCTTGACAACAGACCTGACACTTGCCTTCTTTTCAACCTATAATTAGTGTTGCCATTTCAGTTAATATCTGCATCACTTGAGTTTATTACTACCAGAAAACAGAATTAAATATCAGGTGCAAGCATACTATAATGATCCTGCAAAATAATTATACAGAGAAGATTTGTCAAAAGGATTTATTCAAGTATTTACACAGAACTCCTGCAAAAAAGAGTATTTAAGTGGGCACACAAGGCTGTCACAAGGATGTGACGACTCTTGCTTTTTGACGATTGTTGTTTATGTACTGGCCTTAGTTCCTTTTTTTTCATTTGTTTGTTTGGTTGGCCATGGCTTGTTTCGTTTTTGTATGCATTTTGTCATCTTTACACATTCTCCTAGCGAGTACAAAGCAACAAGTGTTTGGGTGCTTGTTCAAGAGAAATGCATGCTTTATTGTTTGTCCACAAAAAGAAGGCCTAGTCAAAACAATCTTGCGCTTCTGGTAATATCATACATGCAAAACATTTTTTTAGAAAAGGAGGATGACCCCCGGCCTCTGCATCTGGGCGATGCATACGGCCACTTTATTAATTATTCTCACAAGACTTTATAAAGTCAAACACCAGTAAGACTAAAGCCGTCGTCTAAGCAATAAATTGTTGCTACACCTATCCAGTTGATGAAGGGGCACAGATAGTCTGGGCCCAATACCAAACAGACATAGTAGCCAAATTAAAACATCTAAGACATGAGGTCCCAACCAGGACGCCTGCCGGGTATGGGGCACCTACCAATCCGCCAACCTCCTCAACCAGGACGCCTGCCAGGTATGAGGCCGCCGCAACCACCTGCCACCAATCCATCTTCAGAGCTGTATTGTTGCATCAACCGTGTCCGGTCTCTCTGCCATCGACGCCACCACGACGCCAGACAGTGTCGTCCTCCTGTGCGAGTCCATCCTCGCACATCGAACTGCGAATCTGCACTGCGCCACGCCGTCGAAATCCGTCGCCATCAATGTGTAGGATGAAACACCGCTCCACCAAAGATGCCGTCTGCTGGTCCTGTGAAGCCGAGTGCACCTCCAAGAATGCCGCCCCCAAGGGGGTAACAACACATGCTTGCCGCCAACATCCGATCAGCTGATCTAGGGTTTCCACCGGAGGTATTGAGTGGAGTTGGGAGCTTCACCTCGACGATGCCTTCATGAAGGAAATGATGACAAGGACATCGTCATCACCGGCTCCGGCCATCGACCGAAAACCAGGTTTTCACCTGGATCCGTCCCAAGAAATCCACCCGACAACATGTGCACCGTCTCAACCGCCTTCAAAGCCCCAGATCCAGCCGCCTAGATCTGGTGACCACCCGCAGCAACAGTGCCACCGTAGGAGCCCTGGCGCAACGGCCACAGCCTGAGTGTGCCACCACTGGAGCCTAGGAGGAGGGCTCCCATCCCGCCTCACCAAGCCGCGTGAGCCGCCAAGATGGATCCCACGCGCTCGTCACCATCTCTGATCCAAACCAATCCAAAGCAGATCGTCGTCACAGATCCGCCTTGGACAGGGACTGCACCACGCCATGCCACCGCAGGAAGCCCTAGCTTCACGAGCCGCCACCCTCCAGGGCCGCCACCCCGGGATCTAGGCAGAACATCGCCCCTGCCACCGGCCATGTTCCGCCGCCGCCGACCAGCCAAACCGCCGGCCACTGCGACCTACGCCGCCATGACCAAATACGCCCATCGAGCAGCTGGCACCACCAGATCTTCCATGAAGCCCGCCGCTCCGCCGCCTCCTCCCATCACCACACCGCCAAAGCGCCGTCGACGGTCAGATCGGCCGTGCCGCCGCGACGACGGCTCAGATCGGGGAGGAGGGCCCCTGCGCCCCGTGTCACCCGCCTCACCCAAAGGAACGCGGAAGGGAGGGGGGACTCCGCCGCCGCTGTCAGCCGCCCGGGGCGCCCGGCGGCCTCCTCCGACGGCGGCGGGGGGGAGGGGAGGGAGGGGTTGGGAGCCCGGCGGCGGAGGGGCTAGGGTTCCGCCCGAGCCGCCCTAGCGGGGGGCGACACGGGGGACGGGGGACGGGGGGCGAAACCCTCATACATGCAAAACATTCAGATGCAATAACAAAACAATGCTAGTAACATGTGCTGATAAGGAGCCTGAAAATGTACTGTCTTTACACATCACGGGACTTAATAATGCAATATCACATTGAAGTTATGGAAGGTCAGAAAGGCTAACCAGATGGTTTATAATTGTAAATCTAGGCACATCATATTCCAATGATATTCCAAATTACCAAAGTTAAACTTTCATAATCCCTAATCACAGCTATTCGCTCCAAGCTGATGCCGTGTTGCTTACATATAATTTATTGTTTGGTGGAAAGAAGTCGGTGAAGAGGTAATTAGAGAAGGGGAAATTAACCAGTAGGGCCATTTAAGATGCCATTATTTCCTTAGTAACACATGAAAACAAGCACTACAAATACTTTACTTGACCCACAGTTTGAAAAAGTTGTTGAAAACTAAGGGCTTCTTCGCCCCCCCCCCCCCAATCCCCTCCAATCCTCTCCAAAGGGAGGTTTAAACGAACAAGGCTTAAATATATTATAAGACTAGTCACAGTGGGAGTAACTTCAGCAGTAACATCGAGTCCAACTCAGCAAATTTGCTTATGTGGCAATGAGTTAATGAGGAGAGAGCTAGTTGTAGTAACTTAGCTAGTTACTGTAGCATCACATGTCCCAATGCAATATGAGTCTATAACCTAATAAATGAATCTTTGCATGTTACCACACTTAAATTACTATTCACTATGAACGTAGTAACATAGTCTAGGAATATGTGTATGTTACTCTCCATTGTGGCTAGTCTAAGATGGGATCACGTATGTACAAGAGATATTCTACGCAAAGAAAATTAAATCTCTGGCAAAACATGGCATGTGTTGGAAATAATCCAAACTAGTCCCGTATGAGCGTGATAGTTAATTGTGTGAGTGTTGCCGTACGTGCTTACATCAAAGTCTAGTCCATGATGGATTAGCTCTTTAGTTGTAGTTCGAGTCAGGGTTGTACTATGGTCTGTGTCTGAGTCAGTTTGCTAGCCACCGGTCTGGTTGCGGTATACATATGAAGCAGGTCATGATATTTGCTTTTTTACCCGAAAATATGAGGATTTCTTCCCACACTGAAGTTTTATAATTTTTTGATATAAGTTTGTACAAAAACGAACAAAAAAGAAAAGAGACTAAACTATTGATACAACAAGGAAAAGGATCTGGCCTGTTCAAAAAACAAGGGCCTCTACGTATCCAGGACAGCCACAAGGTGTGGGTGTTGATGGGGTTATGTACCTAGGGTAGGGTCATGGACCTGATCTAAGTACCTTACCCAAGGACACCCTCAGAAGAAGTCGCCTTCGAGTCGACTAACGAGGGACACACTCGACTGACTTGAAGGACTCGACCACGAAGACTCACTCGACCACCAGAAGGTCAAGAGGCACTCTGCACTGCAACGGCCTGTAATCAAGTAGACTTTATGATAGTAAAGGCATTTTATGTGGGGCGTTACCAGTAACGCCCCAGACTTAACTCACCTTAAACCCTCTCCTACGTGGGCTGGCTGGGGTCCTGGCGCACTCTATATAAGCCACCCCCCTCCACAGGCACAAGGGTTCGGCACCTTGTAACTCATATACTCATAATCCACTCGACCGCCTCCGGGCTCCGAGACGTAGGGCTGTTACTTCCTCCGAGAAGGGCCTGAACTCGTACATCCTTTGTGCTTACAACCTCTCCATAGCTAGGACCTTGCCTCTCAATACCTACCCCCACTCTACTGTCAGGCTTAGAACCACGACAGTTGGCGCCCACCGTGGGGCAGGTGTTTTAGCGATTTTGTGGAGAAGTTGCAATTCTTCCGAGTACTTTCATCATGGTGTCTGTTGGAGTTTTGGTCGGGGGTCAAGAGATCCTCTCGGCACTCTCACCTTCATCGCCGACGACTCCGCGTGGCTCCACGAGGCTCCACTCGACGTTGATGCGCTCCCCGTCCGCGGTGCGACGCATTTTCGTGCATATGTCCGCGGCGTTCTGCTGCGGCAACCGTCGACCCAGTATCGGTCGGCTCCTCCATCGTCCACCCTCCCGGTATTCCGCCGGCGCAAGCGCTCGGGCCGGTCGAGGCTTCAGCGATGGGTGAGGCACGCGGTGGCTCGCCAATCGGCCACCACCCAAGTTGCGGCAATCGAGCCCGACGAACCTCTCTACGGCTTGTTCGATCAGTCGACTGGCTCCGTAGAGACTGCATCCGAGTGCGGTAGCAGTGATCCAGCGGCGGAAATCTTGATGGTCGACGGGCCCCACAGTCCTCCTGGCTTCGCCCGTGGTGGTGGAGCAGGTGACGGCGGTGACCCTACACGAGGCTACGAAGAGTACCAGTCCAAGCCACTCGACTCTCTGCAAAGAGAGGAACTTCGCCGCAGGAACGAGGATCCCCTGCATATACCCATCGCAGGAGAAACCCCCGAGGCTCGTGCCTTGGAGGAGGCGCGTCTGGCCAATTTGGCCGAGCGCACTCGACTGGAGAATCTTCAGCGAGCACTCGACGAGCGCGCGCGGCAACGAGTTCCCGACACCAGTCGACGTCAACTCTTCCCGCCAACTCAGGTATATCGAACCCCAATTCAGAATTTAGCAGCTGCGACCCGTATAGCAGAGTCCATCCAGCCTTCGCAGTCGGAAGCTGGCAGAGGTTTGCTGCAGATCAGGGATCTGCTCCGGGCAGCAGGAGATCAGAATTCAGCCGTGTCTTAGTCGCGCAACAGAATTCACAGTCGATCCATCACTGTGAATACGGTTCAGTCGGCTCACAGCCCCAGATCGCCTCCGCGGCGTGAAGGGCGCGAGAATCGGCGAGATCAATATGGCGACAGACTCGACCGAGATGATAGGCGTCGAGTGCCCTATTCCCCTCCGAGGGGTGGGTCTTACGCTCCTCGGCAGCCAGATGATAGGCGTCAGTACAGTACAGGGCGTAGGGTTCCAGTCGACCCCAGAGAACCAGGCTTCGACGCGCGATCCATTATCGTGCAAGGGTTGGTTGACCGGAACAGAGCCCATCGAGGTGGACTCGACAGAGATGTACCCACAAGCAGTCGAGTGCATGTTTCTGGTCCTGAATGTTTCAGCAGAGCTATCAGAGCCACAGTTATCCCTCCCAATTTCAGGTTGGCAACAGGAGTCAGCAAGTTCACTGGTGAGTCTAAGCCTGAAACTTGGCTTGAAGACTACCGAGTGGCAGTTCAGATTGGTGGTGGGAACGACGAGGTGGCCATGAAGCATTTGCCCCTCATGTTGGAAGGTTCTGCCAGGGCATGGTTGACTCAATTACCTCCTAGCAGCATTTACACTTGGGAAGATCTGTCCCGAGTGTTCGTCAGGATGTTTGAAGGAACTTGCAAGCGACCAGCTAGATTGACAGAGTTGCAAGTCTGCATGCAGAAAACTAATGAGACTCTCAGAGAGTATATTCAGAGGTGGATCACTTTGCACCACACTGTGGAGAATGTGTCTGATCATCAGGCAGTCTGCGCCTTCAAAGATGGTGTCAAGAACAGAGAACTGAGTTTGAAGTTTGGTCGAACCGGTGACATGACCTTGAGTCAGATGATGGAGATTGCTACCAAGTACGCCAACGGCGAAGAAGAAGACCGACTCCGAAGCGGCAAGCACAAGCCGAGTCAGTCGGAAAAAGGAAACACCAGTCGGAAACAGAAGCGGAAGGCTGAACCGGCAGCTCCTGGAGAGGCTCTGGCCGTGACTCAAGGAAAGTTTAAGGGGAAACCAAAAGGATCCTGGAACCCCAAGAAGGTAAAGGATAAAGAAGGGAACGACGTGATGGATATGCCATGTCACATTCACACGAAGAAAGACGAAGAGGGGAATATCATTTACCCGAAGCACACCACTCGCCAATGTCGACTCCTGATCCAGCAGTTTCAGGGAAAACAGTCTAAGGACAAGGAGAAGGAGTCGGACAAGGCCGAAGACAAGGAGGACAGTGAGGAAGGATATCCGCATATCAACTCCACTCTGATGATCTTTGCAGATGTGGAAAGCAGAAGTCGACTGAAAGTGATTAACCGAGAGGTGAACATGGTTGCCCCCGCAAAAGCAAATTATCTGAAGTGATCTCAAACACCCATCACATTCGACCAATCTGATCACCCGACTCATATTGCCACCCCTGGGAGGCAAGCTTTGGTGGTCGATCCAGTTGTCGAAGGCACTCGACTGACAAAAGTGCTGATGGATGGTGGAAGTGGGCTGAACTTATTGTATGCAGACACATTGAAAGGTATGGGCATTCCGATGTCCCGACTGAGCACTAGTAACATGAGCTTTCATGGAGTTATACCAGGGAAGAAGGCCGAGTCACTCGGCCAGATAGCTTTGGACGTGGTGTTTGGTGATTCGAAGCATTTTCGCAAAGAAAAGTTGACGTTTGAGGTCGTGGATTTTCAGAGTGCATATCATGCCATTTTGGGGAGACCAGCTTACGCACGATTTATGGCTCGACCATGCTACGTGTACCTCAAATTGAAGATGCCCGGCCCCAAAGGAGTGATCACTGTCACCGGTGATCGGAAAAAGGCAGAAGAGTGCTTTCAGAAGGGCTCCAAGATCGCCGATTCCCAGGTGACAGCGGTCGAGTTTGAAGAATATAAGCAAAACGCAGATCCGAGTGACTTGTTGCGATCCAAGAAGCCCGCCACAGAGTCTGCATTCCAGTCGTCCGGTGAGACGAAGCCTGTTCACATTCACCCGACCGACCCCGAAGCAGCTCCGACCCGCATCTCCACGACACTCGACCCAAAATAGGAAGAAGCGCTCATCCAGTTCCTCCGTGAGAACTGGGACATTTTTGCATGGAAGCCCGCTGACATGCCAGGTGTTCCCAGGGGACTGGCTGAGCATCGCCTAAGAGTCGACTCATCTGCAAAACCAGTCAAAGAGCATCTTCGGCGGTCCGCCGTCCAGAAGAGAAAAGCCATTGGCGAAGAAGTGGCTCGACTGTTGGCGGCAGGATTTATCCGAGAGATATACCACTCCGAGTGGCTCGCTAATGTCGTCATGGTTCCTAAGAAGGACAAGTCGCTCCGAATGTGCATTGATTTCAAGCACATCAACCGGGCCTGCCCGAAAGATCATTTTCCTCTCCCTCGCATAGATCAAATTGTTGACCCGACCGCGGGATGTGAGAGGTTATCTTTTTTAGATGCCTACTCCGGGTACCACCAGATCCGTCTGTACGGGCCCGACGAGGTAAAAACAGCTTTCATCACTCCATTCGGGTGCTTCTGCTATATCACCATGCCATTCGGTCTCAAGAATGCCGGGGCCACATTCATGCGAATGATTCAGAAGTGTCTACTCACTCAAATCAGTCGGAATGTGGAAGCTTATATGGATGATATTGTTGTCAAGTCACGAAAAGGTTCCGACCTGCTCGCTGACCTCGCCGAAACATTTGCCAACCTCAGAAGGTATGATATCAAGCTCAATCCATCGAAGTGCACATTTGGAGTTCCTGGTGGCAAGTTACTCGGTTTTCTCGTTTCCGAACGGGGAATCAACGCTAACCCAGAGAAGATTGGCACTATTCTCCGAATGAAACGCCCTGTGCGAGTGCACGATGTCCATAAGCTTACTGGATGCTTGGCCGCATTAAGTCGATTCATCTCACGACTCGGTGAAAAGGCATTGCCTCTTTATCGACTGATGAAGAAGACAGACAAGTTCGAGTGGACTCCAGAAGCTGATGCAGCGTTTGCCGAGCTAAAAGCTCTGCTCTCCACCCAGCCGGTGCTTGCTGCTCCAATCAGGAAAGAGCCTCTGTTGCTCTATATCGCAGCCACAGGACAAGTCGTCAGTACCGTGCTAACGGTCGAGCGGGAAGAAGAAGGAAAAGCCCTCAAAGTTCAGCGCCCAGTGTATTATTTGTCTGAAGTCTTGACTCCATCCAAGCAGAGATATCCTCATTATCAGAAGCTTGTATATGGAATATACATGACCACAAAGAAGGTTGCTCATTATTTCTCTGATCATTCCATCACAGTCGTCAGCGACGCTCCACTATCAGAGATTTTGCACAATAGGGATGCAACTGGTCGAGTGGCCAAATGGGCGATTGAACTTCTTCCCCTTGATATCAAGTTTGAGGCAAAGAAAGCCATTAAGTCCCAGGCAATAGCAGATTTCCTTGCCGAGTGGATTGAACAGCAGCAGCCGACTGAAGTTCACTCGGAGTATTGGACCATGTTTTTTGATGGCTCTAAGATGTTGAATGGTTCCGGTGCTGGGGTTGTCCTGGTTTCCCCCAGAGGAGATAAGCTCAGATATGTGCTCCAGATTCACTTTGATTCCTCCAACAATGAGGCAGAATATGAAGCCCTCTTATATGGGTTGCGCATGGCCATTTCACTCGGCGTCCGTCGCCTGATGGTCTATGGAGACTCAGATTTAGTGGTCAATCAGGTGATGAAAGAGTGGGACGTGAGAAGCCCAGCCATGACTGGATACTGCAGTGTAGTGAGGAAGCTGGAAAAGAAGTTCGAGGGGTTGGAGCTCCATCATATACCCCGACTGAAAAATCAAGCAGCTGATGATCTAGCAAAGATAGGTTCCAAGAGAGAAGCCATTCCGAGTGGTGTGTTCTTGGAGCATATACACACTCCGTCAGTCAAAGAGGATCCTTTCACCGAAGAAACTCCACAGCCCAAGAGTGCCACAGATCCGACTGAAGTTGAAGTCCCAGCGGTGGTCGACTTGATCATGGAGGTTTTGGTGGTCATTCCCGACTGGACGATTCCGTATGTCGCATATATCCTGAGGAAAGAGCTCCCGGAGGATGAGGAAGAGGCTCGACAGATCGTCCGTCGATCTAAGGCCTTTACCGTAATCAAAGGACAATTATACAGAGAAAGCGCGACTGGAGTTGGTCAGAAGTGCATAACACCAGAAGAAGGTCGACTCATCCTCAATGATATTCACTCGGGAACCTGTGGTCATCATGCGTCCTCTCGGACCATCGTGGCCAAAGCATACCGAGCCGGATTTTACTGGCCAAAGGCGAATGAGATGGCAAAAGAGATAGTGGATAAGTGCGAGGGATGTCAATTCTACTCGAATATGTCACACAAGCCTGCGTCGGCTCTGAAGACCATTCCACTCGTCTGGCCTTTCGCAGTATGGGGATTGGACATGGTCGGTCCTTTGAGAACAGGACGAAGTGGCTTCACGCATGTACTGGTGGCAGTCGACAAGTTCACCAAGTGGATCGAGGCTAAACCAATCAAGAGCCTTGACACCGGTACTGCTGTTAGCTTCATCAGGGAACTAATATTCAGATATGGAGTCCCACACAGCATCATTACGGATAATGGGTCGAACTTTGACTCAGAAGAATTCAGAGCTTTCTGCAACTCCCAGGGCACACGGGTCGACTACGCTTCAGTCGCCCATCCGCAGTCGAATGGACAAGCAGAGCGAGCTAATGGACTGATTCTTAAGGGATTGAAGCCTCGACTGATGCGTGATCTCAAACACGCGGCTGGAGCTTGGGTCGACGAACTTCCCTCAGTACTCTGGGGACTGCGGACCACACCTAATCAGTCGACCGGAAGAACTCCATTCTTCTTGGTCTACGGAGCTGAAGCAGTCTTGCCGAGTGATCTTCTCCACAATGCTCCTCGAGTTGAAATCTACAACGAAGCAGAGGCTGAACAAGCGCGGCAAGACGCAGTCGACCTTTTAGAGGAAGAAAGGGAGATGGCTCTGATCCGGTCGACCATCTACCAACAAGATTTGCGTCGTTTCCACGCCAGAAATGTGAGAGGTCGAGCCTTCCAGGAAGGAGATTTGGTTCTTCGAGTGGATCAGCACAAACCACACAAGCTTGCTCCTTCTTGGGAAGGCCCCTTCATCGTCACCAAGGTTCTCCACAACGGGGCGTACCGTCTTTACAACGTCGAGCATAATATCGACGAGCCCCGAGCTTGGAACGCGGAGCTACTCCGCCCATTTTACACTTAAGTTTTATCACTCGGATGAGTTGCAATAAAGTACTTCTGTAGTTCATGGACCTCAAAATAATAGTGTCATAGTCCCTCCATAATTTCTGTCCCTTTTTATTTTTGTCCAATAAAATTCCCCCTCAGTGGGTGACTTAGCTGCGAATCCGTTTCGCCTAAGTTTGTAAAAATCCTACCGAGTGGCGAGCCAGACTCCCACTCGGAGGCTTAGCTGCGAATCTGTTTCGCCTAAGTTATCAAAATCCTCCCGAGTGGTAAGCCAGCCTTCCACTCGGGGGCTTAGCTGCAGCCCTGTGCTCGCCTAAGTTATAAAAATCCTACCGAGTGGTAAGCCAGCCTTCCACTCGGGGGCTTAGCTGCAGCCCTGTGCTCGCCTAAGTTATAAAAATCCTACCAGTGGTAAGCCAGCCTTCCACTCGGGGGCTTAGCTGCAGCCCTGCGCTCGCCTAAGTTATCAAAATCCTACCGAGTGTAGAGCAACCCTCTCACTCGGGGGCTTAGCTGCAGTCCAAGCACTCGCCTAAGTTACAAAAATCCTACCGAGTGAAGAGCAACCCTCTCACTCGGAGGCTTAGCTGCAGTCCAAGCACTCACCTAAGTTATAAAATCCTACTGA
>NW_021176669.1:71968-72217 GCF_002162155.2 Triticum dicoccoides
CAGCCTTCCACTCGGGGGCTTAGCTGCAGCCCTGTGCTCGCCTAAGTTATAAAATCCTACCGAGTGAGGAGCAACCCTCTCACTCGGGGGCTTAGCTGCAGCCCTGCGCTCGCCTAAGTTATCAAAATCCTACCGAGTGTAGAGCAACCCTCTCACTCGGGGGCTTAGCTGCAGTCCAAGCACTCGCCTAAGTTATAAAATCCTACCGAGTGAGGAGCAACCCTCTCACTCGGGGGCTTAGCTGCAGCC
>NW_021176669.1:72880-84629 GCF_002162155.2 Triticum dicoccoides
AAAATCCTACCGAGTGAAGAGCAACCCTCTCACTCGGAGGCTTAGCTGCAGTCCAAGCACTCGCCTAAGTTATAAAATCCTACCGAGTGAGGAGCAACCCTCTCACTCGGGGGCTTAGCTGCAGCCCTGTGCTCGCCTAAGTTACAAAAATCCTACCGAGTGTAGAGCAACCCTCTCACTCGGAGGCTTAGCTGCAGTCCAAGCACTCGCCTAAGTTATCGAAATCCTGCCGAGTGAAGAGTAAACCTCTCACTCGGGGGCTTAGCTGCAGCCCAGTGCTCGCCTAAGTGGACTGAAGAATAAGTCGATTGCAGTAAAGGCGCCTTGCTTTGAACCTGCAAAAGACATTTCGAGCCAAAGGCAATCATATTCAAGCACCAAATTCAAGTTTGAATCGATATCTAAAGGAACCGAGAGTGCTCAGGCGTTAAGCCTGTTAAAGTTTATCGGTTACAATTCCACTCGGCATACCGAGGCAAATTTAAAAGTGTCGAGCCAGAAGAAGTTTTTTACCCCTCCTGTGGAGGGCTGGAAGGAGCAACAAATTCATCAAGGTCAATTCCGTCGGCGATCCGAGTGGCAGCTGCAAGGAAAGTTTCCATAAAGGACCTGAAGTCGTGCTTCTTGGTATTGGCCACCCGAAGGGCCGCCAGCTTCTCTTCTCGTGCATCCTTACAGTGGACTCGGGCAAGACACAGAGCAACATCTGCACCACACCGAGCTGAGGACTTCTTCCATTCCTGCACTCGACCAGGGATCGTGTTCAACCGGGCCATCAGCGATTCAAGGTCATTCTGAAGTGTCTCCTCAGGCCAAAGCGTCGAGTCGATGCGAGATGTGGCGGCCTTCAGCCTTGCGAGATAGTCCACGACAGCTGCAACACGGGACTCCAGTCGGAGAACATCCATGGCAACTTCATCGTTCACCGGAGAATTGACGGGGTCGAGGTTTGGCTCCAGCCGGCTAGTTTCTTCTTCAAAGTCTTGACAAAATTCTGCAAGGGTGATCACTAAGTCAAGGAGATGGTCGAATGGAAAAATCACAATTGGAAATGTCTGCCAAGCATAGAGGTTTACCTTCAAGCATAAGAAACAGCTTCTTGGCAAGTCCACTCAGGAAGGCCTCCAGATCAGTTTTCTTCCCAGTCAATTTGGCGACTTGGTCGGTCAGGGCAGCTTTATCAGTTTTCAGTCGACTGACCTCCTTGTTGGCAATCCCAAGAGCAGCTTTCAGATTGGTATTGTCTTGTTCGAGCTTGGTGACTGAAGCTAACTTCTCGTCAGCAAGCTTGATCTTCTCACCTAGCTCAAGGTCTTTCTTCCGTTGGGCCTCCCTTACCTTACCTGCAAGTTACAGCAAGATCAGATTTTGAAACAAGCAAGGGGAAAAGCAGTCGTCCGGGTCTCACCAAACATACCTTCGGTCTCCTCCTTTGCCTTTGTCAGCTTCTCCTGAACCAGCTTCAAGCTCAGCTCGACTTGAGTATGCTTGTGTTCCAGCTCTGAGTAGCGAGCCACAAGATCACAAGAGTTCTGCGAAGAACCAATCGACTAAATGTCAAATTTAATTCACTTCCGAGTGAAAAAGGGAAAAACTCACGTTTCTAAGACTACAGCCGAATACAAGCATTCGACCGTAGTCTCGGGGACTACACCCAGTGGGTGCACTCAGCGTGCCCCCACTAATCCTGTTGAAGACAAAGTCGACCAGTCGACCTCAAAAAAAAAGAAAAAAGATGTATTCTCTAAGACTGTGATCAACTGCAAGCAGTCGACCACAGTCTTGGGGACTACACCCAGTGGGTGCACTCAGCGTGCCCCCACCGGTTTGTGAAATCCAGTCGACATAGTCGACTGACAGAAAAATTGACATCATAAAGCCTAAGGCCGACTGCCAGCAGTCGACCTTAGCCTTGGGGACTACACCCAGCGGGTGCACTCAGCGTGCCCCCGCTAACACGGAGTTTTATCGACACACCCAGTGGGTGACTACTATAAATTCCGGAAAAGAAAAGTTTTTTGGTAGCATATCCAACAGAACAAACAGCGGTCGACTGACCTGGACATTGCTTTGGAGGGCAGAACTGGCGTCATAAGCCGCCTGACTCGCATCCCGGATGGTCTTCAGCTGCTCCATCATGATTCCCGCTTGGCGTATCGCCTCCTTCGCTGCGCCGGCTTGGTCCTCTGGGACGTGGTGCGTCGTGAAGAGGGAGGGCTGCTGAGCACTCGTCAATGGATCTGCGAAGGACACCGTGTGTCGAGTGATGTTCTCTTCCTCCACAGTCAGAATCTCGGGCGCCGTCACATCCTGAGGCACCTTACTGGCGGACGTTTTCTGACTCCTCCTGCGCTTCAGCGGCTCTTCATCCTCATCATCATCAGGGAGATTGATAACAGTATTGGGTGGAGCTACAGAGAAAGATCAGGATCAGAGATCGCGAGTCAGTCGACTAAGAACAGCGTTAAGAATACAGTACCTGGGTTCGAAGTTGCTGCGTCCTCCATCTCGTGGTCATCAGCCCGGGCCGAGGTTTCAGAAGTAGCAGCACTGCAACTCCAAAGGATCAGTCGACTAACTTCAGCATCGACCAGAGACAAAGTTCACACAAAATAAGAAAATATGAGCAGCACGGTTACCCTGGATATGGTGGGGATGGACACCTTCATCTTCGGCAGGAGCTTGATCGGCTTCGACGAGGCCGCCCTGGGCTGCTTCGGCGCCTTTTCAGTCGGCACCGGAGAGGTGGTCCGAGGGCGCTTGGTCGACTGAGTGGCGGTCGCAACCCCCTTACCACGTTCGGTCGAAGGGTCGTGGACAAGCTTCGACCGCCTTTCTGAGCGCGGTGGTACGACCTCCTCCACCTCTTCTTCCTCGTCCTCGACGTCATCTTCATCACCGTCATCATCATCATCGTCGTCATCATCCTCTGCAACATCCGAGTCCCATTCCTCCTCTTCCTGGCTCTCGCCCCCGCTCGCCTCGCCCTCCTCAGTCGAAGCTTGTGCCCCATTGGGCATCGAGTACAGCTCGGTGAGGGCCTAGCAGATGTCCAGACAAGGATCAGTCGACCAGTCGGCAGGGTAAACAGAAATGAATGCGACAAGAGCGCAGTGGAGAGCAGGGCAAGTGTACCTTGTTTGGGTCGCTGTTGTGGTCGAGTGGAGGAATCCTTCTGGCTCCGCGTGGGTTATCCTTATTTCCGGTAACGGCTACCATCCATCTTTCCAAAGTGACGTCGTCGACTGCTTCTGGATGGACTCTAGTCTCGTCTTCGGTCCCACAGTACAACCACATGCAGTGGCTCCGGAACTGAAGGGGCTGGATGCGACGCCTGAGGAAGACCTCCAGGAGGTCCATGCCCGTCACTCCCTCCCGAACCAACTGCACCACGCGCTCCATCAACATCTTCACGTCAGCTTTCTCCTCCGGAATCCGCTTCAGAGGGGAGGGCTTGTTCACTCGGTCCATGGTAAACGGAGGGAGTCCAGTCGACTGCCCTGGCGTCGACTGGACCTGGCAGTAGAACCAAGTCGACTGCCAGCCTCTGACGGACTCGGGAAAGGTCATGGGCGGGAAGGTGCTCTTATTCCTCACCTGGATCCCCAGGCCCCCACACATTTGGACGACTCGGGTTCTCTCATCACCTGGGCTCGCCTTCTTCACGGTCTGAGAGCGACACGTGAATATATGTTTGAACAAACCCCAGTGCGGTCGACAACCCAAGAAACCCTCACACATGGACACGAATGCAGCAAGATAGGCAATGGAGTTTGGGGTAAAGTGGTGGAGCTGCGCTCCGAAGAAATTCAAGAAGCCACGAAAGAAAACACTCGGCGGCAAAGAAAACCCACGATCAACATGGGTGGCCAAAAGCACACACTCACCCTCTTCAGGCTGAGGCTGCCACTCCTTCCCCGGAAGCCTCGCAGCTCCGTGAGGGATCAAGCCCTCGTTGGCCATGTCGAGGAGGTCATTCTCTGTGATGGTCGACTGGATCCAGTCTCCTTGGACCCAGCCCTTCGGCAGGCGGGATCTGGACGAGGACCCTCCGCGGCTGGTGGATCTCCCCTTCGCCTTCTCCGACGCCGACGCCTTCTTAGCGCGCTTCAGCGCCGCCGTCTTCTCCTTGGCCATGGTCGCCGGCGAGATGCGCGAAGGGAAGTGGTGCGGGGGCGAGAGCGAGCACGCTGGGCGGGGAAGAAGGAAGCAGAGAGAGGGAGAGAATGCTGAGGCACGGCACAGAAATCCTCGCCGGGCACATTTATAAGGTCCCTTCCGAGTGGATGACGGGTGGGCCCGTCGATCTAATCATATCTGGGAGCAGTTATGCAGACGGGACACGTGGCGAAAAAGGCGGCGCGGAGATCGAGGCGTCTATGCCCCGTCCCATCCGAACGCTGCGGTCCGCCCTGCTTCGCGCGCGTCCCCAAATTTCGCATCCCGCGGAATCCGCGAACAGCAAATCAGTTTGTCAGATGCGGTGTTTCCGGCGATCCGTCGCTCGGAGATCGTCGAAGCCCGAAAGATCACTCGACGCAAAAATAGAATGGATCGAGTCGACTGAAGGCGAATTGCTCCCTGTCGACGAAGAGATTCTTTGGTCCAGGACAACGCACGACCAGGGCACAAAGGTTAATCGGAAACGACATCAACTCCTTCCTCACTCGAAGCCTCAATCCATTCGGGGGCTAATGATGGGGTTATGTACCTAGGGTAGGGTCATGGACCTGATCTAAGTACCTTACCCAAGGACACCCTCAGAAGAAGTCGCCTTCGAGTCGACTAACGAGGGACACACTCGACTGACTTGAAGGACTCGACCACGAAGACTCACTCGACCACCAGAAGGTCAAGAGGCACTCTGCACTGCAACGGCCTGTAATCAAGTAGACTTTATGATAGTAAAGGCATTTTATGTGGGGCGTTACCAGTAACGCCCCAGACTTAACTCACCTTAAACCCTCTCCTACGTGGGCTGGCTGGGGTCCTGGCGCACTCTATATAAGCCACCCCCCTCCACAGGCAGAAGGGTTCGGCACCTTGTAACTCATATACTCATAATCCACTCGACCGCCTCCGGGCTCCGAGACGTAGGGCTGTTACTTCCTCCGAGAAGGGCCTGAACTCGTACATCCTTTGTGCTTACAACATCTCCATAGTTAGGACCTTGCCTCTCAATACCTACCCCCCACTCTACTGTCAGGCTTAGAACCACGACAGGTGTCACTTGTGCCTCATCTGAAATTTTGGACCCAATCGGTGAGAGGTTCAAAAGATTTCCTTTTGACCCTGAAAGTCAGCCAGTGCAACTCCTCCTTGAACCTCCTTCTGCAGGCATACAAGCTTGGGTGATGTGGTTAAAAATATAACCATTCCTAAAGTCATCATATGTGTAACGTGGGGAAAGAAGAAAAGAAATAAAAAGAAAAAATGGCCACGACAAAGCCTTTGGCTAGATTTGTTTTCGTGCACGCGTGTTTGACTACTTTGTTGTGATCGATTTGTGGGCGAATTACAACATTGTATTGGAAACACAAACATATGAGAGTAGTGGAATAATTCTTGTATGAATAATATCTTATAGGACAATGACATAATGATTAGCATCATTGCAAGGCAACGCAATGAGAAATCAAATTGTTTGGTCAAGTGAAAGAAACATCTTTCCAATAGAAACTTCGGCAAGAGAACAAAAGGTAAAGATGTCTACCTCACAGCCACCCATCTCAGCCTGAATAAATTCAAATGCCAAGATTGATCACAAATAACATCATGCGGAAGCACATAAATGATTATTGTGATCCTAAAATACCTCAGATTCCCATGTGCTAATGCACAAACTCCTTGACTTGAGCATTGGCTAGGTTGAAGATCACAAGTGACACTCCATCCATGCTTCCTAAACATCATGTCAGGCTTGATAACCAGCTTTGAGGTGGAAATCCATGGCTGCTGCTTCACAATCTCCTTGAAGTTTGTCGATCCCAATTTTTCAATAAATAAATTTATGAATCACTCAATTAAATAGAGGGGGAACAAAAACGTACCACGCTATACCAACAACGGCACATCTGAGGAAGGAGACAGAGCAGCAACACGCCCACAGAGAACCGAGGTGGTGGCTGTTGAGTATATGTGTTATGTGCATATTGTATATTGAACCTGCCTCCTACTTCCTTGTATAGTTGAGGTCCATGGTCCATCTTTATACATCATATATATATGCCTATGCACGAAGAGCAATACATCATGCAATTCACATATTCTACATGGTATCAGTTTTTAGTTCTAACCCTAGCCTTCCGCTGCCGCCGCCGCCGCTGCGCACCTCCCCTGCGCCGCCGCTGCCGCCTCGCCGCCGCCGCCCGCGCGTCTTCCGCGCGGCCACCGCTCCTCTCAGCCGCGCGCTATCCAGCAGCGCTGCATTCCCCGCCCAAGTCCTCTGCCGCGCGCGCTATCCAGCGCCGCCAGCCTCGCCTGCGCTCACCAGCCGCGCGCACTATCCAGCGCTACCAGCCTCCCCTGATTCGCTTGCCAGCCGCGCACTACCCAGCGTTGCCGTGCGCTCGCCCGCTCAGCCGCTAGCCCCGTCGCTTGTCCCGCACACATCAAATCCGCCGAGTCGTTGCGTTCCCGCGGCTGCAACTCCACGTGAAGGCAAATCCAATCATCGAGTACTTCAACTAGTACTACTTTCACGTGAAGATACTGTTTGACCACTAATTGCTAGTACGTTGCTAGTACTGGTTCATTAGTGCGTTGCTGCGTGTATCGCCTGCAACCGACCGCCCAACTGCCTCGCCAGCCACTGCCACCCGCGTCACCGAAGCCTCCTGCTGCTGCCGTTCAACCGCGCCGATCGTCGCCGTTGGACTAGCAATGGCGTCACCAGGCCCGTCCGTCGCCGCCTCTGCCGTCCCACCGCGGGCGCCCTACGATGCGGCCCCGCCGCCATACAGGGCGGCCGCCACCTACGACGTGCCCGTTTTCATGTACGGGTATCCTACGTACGGGGCATACAGGACTCCGCCCGCATCCATGTACGGGTCTCCGCCGGCGTACGAGTCTCCCAAGTACTGGTGGAGATCGTCAGCAGGATAGCACTCGTCCGCTTGGCAGCAGCCAGACAGCGCCCAACACTTATAGTATCTGTTAGCGGGCCCGCGGATTTTTCCGGCAGGCCATCCGGCCTATCCGGGGCAGCCGGGGCTGTATGGAGCGTACCCACCGCCGCCGTTGAGCGGCAGCTACGGCTTCCACATGTTGTCTCCGTCCCCCTCGCCGGCCCTGCCGCTGGCGCCCTGAGACCCGGTGCTCCTCACCGGGCTGCATGCCGCTCCTATGCCGAACAGCTACATTGGAGGGGGTGATTGGTACATGGACGCCGGTGCTACGGCTCACGTGTTTGCTCATCCCGGTAACCTTTCCTCCTTCACTCCTGTCTCCACCGACCGCCACATCATTGTCGGCGACGGTTCCACACTTCCTATCACACATGTTGGGCATACTTCTTTTCCTTCTACTTCTACTCCATTATCTTTGTCTAATATACTTGTGTCACCTCATCTTATTAACAATCTCATTTCCGTTCGTTGTTTTACTCGTGAAAATTCTGTTACTGTTGAATTTGACGAGCTTGGTTTTTGTGTCAAAGACGCTCGAACCAGGATGGTACTTCACCGATGTGACAGCCCCAACGAGCTCTATCCGGTGCACTCGCCTTCATCCTCCACCACCGCACCGGTTGCTCTCTCCGCTGGGGTCGATCTCTGGCACGCTCGCTTGGGTCATCCCAACCCCGTCACACTTCGTCATATTCTTAGGAGTTTCAGTTTCAGTTGCAATAAGATCGAGGATCACACTTGTCATGCCTGTCGAGTCGGCAAACATGTTCGCCTGCCGTTTAATAATTCCATCACCATTGCTTTTTTTCCTTTTCAATTGATTCATAGCGATGTGTGGACTTCCCCGGTTCCCAGTAACTCAGGCTATTTATATTATCTGGTCATTCTTGATGATTATTTTCATTATGTATGGACTTTTCCTTTACGCAGAAAGTCGGATGCACTCTCTACCTTAACAGCCTTTTACTCCTATGTCCGCACGCAGTTTGGGCGTCCCATCCTTGTGCTTCAGACGGACAATGGAAAAGAGTTCGACAACCTTTCTTTCCGCACCTTTTTGTCGCATCATGGCACAGTTTTCCGCCTGACATGCCGTACACTTCACAGCAGAACAGTCGAGCCGAACGCCTCCTTCGCACTCTGAATGACTGCGTTCGCACGCTCCTGTTTCATGCCAACGTGTCGCCTCGTTTCTGGCCAGACGCACTCGCCACTGCATCACTTCTTCTTAACATTAGACCCTGCCACCCACGGTGAAACTACGCACCTCACCATCTTCTCTTTGGTACGCCCCCGTCTTATGATGACTTGCGTATTTTTGGGTGCCTTTGCTATTCCAGCACTGCCGACACTGCTTCTCACAAGCTTGCACCTCGATCTGTCGCTTGCATCTTCATCGGCTACCCCTCCAACTCCAAGGGATATCGGTGCTACGATCCCGTCTCCCACCGTGTGTTCACTTCCCGGCACGTTTACTTTGATGAGCATGTGTTTCCGTTTCACCAGGTACCCCCAGCTGTTCCTCCCGCCACTGGTGACGCGGGCTCCTCGACGCCTCTCCCAGGGCGCTCGCGTGCCTCTCTTGGCCCGCCCCTGGCTTTGAGGCGCGCCCCACGCATGCGGCGCCTCCTACAGCCGCGACGCTGGTGCCCCCGGCGCCCCCGACGTTTGCGCCCGCGGCCCCCGCGGCTCCTCTGGCGCCCGCGGCCCCTGTGGCTCCTCTGGCGCCCGTGGCCCCAGCGGCTCCCTCGGCGCCCCCGACGTTGGCACCCGCGGCCCCCGCGGCGCCCCCGACGTTGGCCCCCACGGCCCCCTCGGCGCCCCCGGCGCCTGTGGCCGGTCTGGTCACCCGCGCCCGTACGGGCGTTTTTTGCCCGAGCTCGCGCTACGCCTCGGCTGACTACGTCCATGCGGCATCCACCTCTGAGCCGTCGCCGTTGCCGTCCTCCGTTCGAGCCGCTCTTCGTGATCCACTCTGGATGGCTGTGACGCAAGAGGAGTTTGACGCCCTATTGCGCAACCGGACGTGGCAGCTTGTTCCCCGTTCCCGGCACGCCAACGTGATTACCGGGAAGTGGGTCTTTAAACACAAGCTCCGTCCTGATGGTACCCTTGATTGCTACAAAGCGCGCTGGGTCATTCGTGGCTTCCGACAGCGTGCTGGCATCGACTTCATCGACTCCTTCGCTCCGGTCGTCAAGCCCGGCACGATACGCACGGTTCTCCCCCTTGCGGTCTCCCGTGCTTGGCCGGTGCATCAGATGGACGTCTCCAACGCCTTCGTCCATGGTCATCTCGAGGAGCAGGTCTTCTGCCAGCAGCCCACCGGGTTTATTGACCTGGCGCTTCCCGACCACGTGTACCTGCTTTCGCGGTCCTTGTATGGACTCAAGCAGGCCCCGCGCGCTTGGTACCAGCGCATCACGGCGTTTCTCCACCAGCTTGGGTTCCGCTCTACCCGCTCGGACGCCTCGCTCTTCGTCTATAATCAAGGCTCTGACACGGCCTACTTGCTGCTCTATGTCGACGACATCATCCTGATGGCATGTACGGCTGGTCTCCTCAGTCAGCTCACGGCTCGCCTTCGCGCTGAGTTCGCCATCAAGGACTTGGCTCCTTTGCACTACTTCCTCGGTGTCGAGGTGGTGTGCCGTTCGGATGGCTTCTTCCTTCATCAGCGGAAGTACGCTCAAGAGCTCCTCGAGCGCGCCGGCATGCTTAACTGCAAGCCCGCCGCTACGCCTGTTGATACGAAGGACAAGCTTTCCGCCACGGATGGTTCTCCTGCTTCGGATGCCGCTTTCTATCGGTCTATCGTTGGTGCTCTCCAGTACCTCACTCTCACTCGACCGGAGATACAGTATGCCGTGCAGCAGGTGTGTCTTCATATGCATGCTCCTCGAGACGTTCACTGGGCTGCCGTGAAGCGGATTCTCCGCTATATCTGTGGCACTATGGATCTTGGCGTCACGCTTCACGCCTCCGCCGACACCGCCCTCACCGCCTACTGCGATGCAGATTGGGCGGGCTGCCCTGACACTCGTCGCTCCACTTCGGGTTATTGTGTCTATCTTGAACCCTCACTCATCTCGTGGTCGTCCAAGCGGCAGCCTACGGTCTCTCGTTCCAGTGCTGAGGCTGAGTATCGTGCGGTGGCCAACGCCGTCGTCGAGTGTTCGTGGCTTCGCGAGCTACTTCACGAGCTCTCTTGCCCTGTTGACCGTGCCACGGTGGTCTACTGCGACAACGTCTCGGCGGTCTACCTCTCCGCTAACCCGGTGCATCATCGACGAACCAAGCATATTGAGTTTGATATTTATTTTATTCGGGAACAGGTGGCCCTTGGCCATATTCGTGTTTTGCACGTCCCTACTTCCCAACAATTTGCCGATATCATGACCAAGGGCTTGCCTACGGCGCGTCATTTGAGAAGTTCTGGTTCAGTCTTTGCGTCAGCCGCGGTGCCGCTTCGACTGCGGGGGGTGTTGAGTATATGTGTTATGTGCATATTATGTATTGGGTCTGCCTCCTAGTTTCTTGTATAGTTGAGGTCCGTGGCCTATCTTTATACATCATATATACGTGCCTATGCACGAAGAGCAATACATCGTGCAATTCACATATTCTACAGTGGCGAAGATCTCTTATGCCACCGATAGAAGCAGCGGCGGAGGCGCGGAGCTCTTCCAGAGGCAGGGACGCACGCAAGGGAGGAAATCCTCCTACAACAGCACCGCTCACAAGGTATGATCATGCTAAATTTGTTGAATGTTGACGTGTATGCGCACCCAGACAAATATATATGGAATTTATTCAAGTAAAATTATTGGTGGTGCCCAGAAGAATATGTATGACAAATTGTTGGTGTGTTATCACCTTTGCACTACCCATGTCGTCGCAGAGCCTCATGATCTTTGCAGGGCAAGATATTATTCGAAAGATGTAGTCTCTGTTGTCCTCTGTTAAATCATGGCCTAGCATGAAGAAAATATGCAAGAATACAAGAGGTACTCCTGAAGTGATGATGCCGTTTCTTAGATAGTCCTTGGATGTAGGGGCCTGATTAGTAGATAACCATTTCCCCTCGATCATGAATCCATCAAACAAAGTTGCCCACTACAAGAAAAAATGAAGGAAGGTAAGATTAATTCCTTGAGTATAATTTTATTATATATTTTTCTTGTAAATACAACTAGATAATTTCCTTGCATTGCAATAGGACACATATATTTTGTACGTAGTCACAATGATTTACCTATCATTTTAGTTAATATGATTACGTAGTAAAAGGTAACTTTAGTTAGTAATCTAATCGACACTTATTGACTTATCAGTAAACACATTATTTTATTTAGTTAGCCAATAAGATTGGGGGTTGGAACGGTTTTAAAGGAAAACCATTCGGGTTGATCTTCAAAATCAGAATTGGAGGAGGTGGGGTAGGAAGGGAGAGTACATACAAAAATAAGGAACTTAACACAAATCCTCACATGTTTTTTAATTAACATAGATTAAAATTAAATGATTTAATACGTAAAAATATGTGAGGTGCTAGGGTTAATATTTAGTTGCTCAGGATAATCAAATTAAAGAAAATGAAGAAGCCTTTTAGCAGACATACA
>NW_021176669.1:86536-90805 GCF_002162155.2 Triticum dicoccoides
ATGTTACTGACCTGCCGAAAAATAATATCCAGCTTCCCTCATCATCCTCGAAGAAAGGGTTGCATCAAGCAGATCATCACTATGGATGAGATCCACACATGAGCCCATGATGGTATCAATTTCGTCTTGGAAATAGTGGTCGATGCAGAGGCGCTTTAGGTGATCAATAGTTGTCAACATGCCTCCTCTACTCTTCGGAGGTTGTTGCAGCAACGCTTGAACATTCCTTAGGCTTTCCTAGTGTTGTAGAGAGAGCAAACTTCTTTTATAAAAAATATAGAGTTTACAGAAGTGCAATAGATACCATATATTATCTCAGTTTGAAAGTAGATGACATGATAAAAAATATGCATCCTAAATTCTTCAAGTTTGACTATTAATATATGAATAAAATACTCAGGCTGGCCGGGTGATAGCTCTTACAATAATTTTTTTCAATACAAATACCAGTGATGCCGTAGGTTTATATTTTGTTCACTTCTTATCGAAATTAACATCAAAGATATATATAAAACTACCAGCACAACACACAATATTCAAACTTATCTTAAGCAATTCACGAATTGCCAAATTGAAGTTAAGAGAGTTTTTTTTGGATGAATGCGATATTTATGTTGACAATGAACACCCATGGCGAGACTCAAATGTGACATCAGCTCTGATAGGTGTGAAATCGAACCCCCGAAGTAATTAGAAAAATGACATAAACATGCATGCTAATTACATTCAAGTACCTTTGGTTTTTCCATGACCGACAGTACATGCTAATGTTGCTATCTATGACATCCTAAAGAAGTATGAACCCAAATTTCTCCAAATCTTACTATCAATGTATGAAAACATATTAAAACTACTTTCATTGTATGGTAGGTTTATACACCCTCTGTCTGGAAATACTTGTGGGGGAAATAGATAAAAATGAATGTATCAAAAACTAAAATACGTCTAGATACATCCATTTCTCCAACAAGTATTTTCGGACGGAGGTAGTATTTTATTAACATCTTATGACAATCAACAATCAAAGATAGAGTTTGAAAATTGTACTGATTCAAAAAAACGACATTAGATTATGAATGAAGTACACATATTTTCTCTCTCTCCTTGGTTCCTGAGTAGATGTCATTCTAGGATGTTGCACGAACAACCAGCAGACCACAAGATATTCAAAGTTACCTTGAGATGCCAAACTGTTTCCAAGAAAAGAAAATGAATCTCTAAACTCAGGTTAAAAGATTCTTTTGGTGGAAGGCGACGTTTATATTGAGGGCTAGGCATCTATGATGAGAACTAGTCTCGGCATTACGTCCAATATGTATGAAACTGATCCCCAAATTAATTCAAAAGAGACATAAGCATGCATGTTCTCAAATTGCATTCATGTACCTTTGTTGCCATGTATGTTCTTTGTTTGTACGACAACAATATATACTTCAATACCTGGAAGTCAAAATCATCCGACAGCTCATGGGACGCAGGCTCCGGCCCGGGACATATCACAGGCGAAGGGCGGAAGAAGCTACAGTTGCGGCCGCTCCGGCCACCATTTCCAGCTACCCATGAAGCCGAATGGAGCAGTGACTCGACCGAGGAGAAGGAGAAGAAGGCATGCGCAGCAGCCATCGGTTGCTGAATCAATGGTGGCTGGCTAGCTAAGTGTGCCGTGTTACAGATCGACTAAGCTAGCTAACTGGGTAACTAACTAGCTTGGACGATATGGGATGAACAAGTAGCTGTTGCTGCTGCTGTGTCTTTGGATTGATGGAGGAGCAATGCATACATGCCCTCTAGATTTATAGGGAGAGGAGAGCAGAGCAGAGGGTGCCGCTGGGTCGATCCATCCTCCACCGAGGAGTGGACTGTTCGCCCCAGGTGAGTCATGTGCAAAATTCACTAAACGTGCACGATTGTAGCATACGTCTGTTATCTAGTGAACTAGGAGTAGCTAGCTAGATACTCCATGCTAAGTCAATTTGTCGTAGTACCTTAAGTAATGCACATTTACTTAGTGTAGACAAAGACAAGTTTATTACTTCTCACATCACTCACGCGCGTCACGTCATGCATGCACACTAAGCATGTTTTTTAGAGTAACAGGGAGTGCCTTCCCGGTTGCACTGAAAATGAGCCAACAAGTTCACAGAATCTGTCAGGGCCAGAGGCCAAAACATGCAACTAAGAAGAATAAAGCAGAGTTTACTAACTACTACAAGAGAATCTTCAAGTAACACACATGCCGAATATCCACTATGTTCACTATATTCTTCGCTTGACCGGTACACCATTGGATCCAAGATCCGGCCTGCTTTTTAGCTTCCAGCATTCGGATTGTTCGTTAGGAAAATTTGAAACTGTTTAGTGTAGTATATCAATTAATTCATCGTGCTTTGTGGGTCTAGCGGGACCACACTTGCATCCTCATACACCATGCATCTTGCTATGAGCAGCAACTAGCGTGAAGAAATTATGATAAAGTATATGTATGTATTTTTTTACCTCAAAGTATGCATATACATACTAATAAAAAGGCCGTCAACGGATGCAAGATGAAGAAGACTACGGCATCCCCTAGAATTTGATTTTTTTTTTGTATGGATGTGTTTATAAGGACTTGTTAAAAAATAAGAGACATATATTCTTCTGATATTTTTAGGAGCAACATGTTCGTCATGTTTGCTCGGTTTCCTCTTTCTCTGAGCGCGCGTACGTACGATGTGTGTGTGTGTGTGGGGTAGTGATGTTGACGACAAATATCATGACATCCTGCACACAACACACGGTTTTTGAGTTTGTCCCTGCTGTCCTAGAGCCACACATGTATATGCATATTTTCACAAAAAAAATGTATATGCATATACGTACATTCCAGCATTCTGCTTCCTGTAGCAGTACCACAAATGATGCCGAGTCACGGGCACGTGAACGTCTCGATCTGGCCGGTGGAGGGGGGTTTTGGTTGGTCGAGAGGGGCATGGAAAAGTCTACCGATGGGCGAGTTTTCGACCGGTTGTTGCCTAGCTACCTAGCGATGCACGCACAACAGAACGTACTATGTATGTCCCGCAAAAAAAAACGTACTATGTATGATGGTGCATCTCCACCTTTAAATTTCCCAATATTCATGTGGATCAGACGGTCTTCAACGCGGTACTTTATCCATCTGTTGATCGATCGGGGCCTTCTTTTTCTGCAAACGGAAAGACGAGGGGCTTTCTGAGCGTCCAAACCACTGCCACACATACGTCGGACACCCCGGTCTCATCCGAAATTCTCTTCCTCGCCCGCGCCCATTTCAGCGTGAAGCAGTTGCCTCGCATTCATGCCGGTCAGCGCCACTCCAGAGTGTCAGCGCCTCATCCGAGGAGCACTGGATTGCGGAGGAGCAAATCGCCGGTGACCTGGTGAACGATAACGCCATCATGGCCATGGTAGAGAGGCTTTTACCCTCAAATTACCTCAATATCATGACCTTTACAATGATAGTAATATGCTTCGTGGCCTGCGGCAGAATTACTGAGTGGGGCCCCTTCACAAAATTCACGAAGGCTATTAAACAAAACATTCAACAGAGAATCTCATAATCTTATTAACGTTTCATCTCCTATACATACGAAGCTTCATCCATATCCTCAAGAACTAAGGGAACTACTCACACCTGGAGATGGCAAACATCATACGAATAGCGGTAGTAAACATGGATGGAACAAATGGGTAATACACGTAGTGATCCACAAGGGTTCGGTATAACAACGAGATGGAGATGGATAGTCGTGATGATTACAGTGAAGATGCTTGATGTCACCATACCCTTGCACGAGGTGGTCATGATGGAGATCACTTCCTTGCTTATTCCTCCTCTGGATGCCTTCCAGAAGCTAGGGTTCTCTGTTCTCGATGTGTTTCTGGAGTCGCTGGGCGTATGTTCCCTGAACCGATCACACAGGGGTGAAGTAGTTGGCCTGGCGGCGCAGCAACACACGGTATGAGCGCGGTACGAGTGTGCACACTTGTACCATGTGCCGTCAAGTGCTCTAGTTGCCTCCTCACAATTCCTATATTATCCCTTATACTTATTCTTTTATGGTGATTGACTCTAACATTGATTGACGTGATTTCATCACCATTTCTTGGTGTTGTTTCCTTAAACTCCCAAAGGCATCCGAAAATGGCATCCTGGAGAAAATAGGTAAAAAGAAGTGCACAAACGTAATAAAATCTGAAAAAGCCTACTATGTAGGCGCAAAACATAGAGTAAAAACATAAAAAAAA
>NW_021176670.1:0-810 GCF_002162155.2 Triticum dicoccoides
GAAACTCGGCGAAACTTCATTGAAATTTGTAAAAAAAAAAACACGAACACATGCGAACTACGCCTAAACTACGTCTAGCCGTCACCGCCGTCGTCGTCGTCTACATGTCGAGAAGCCTGTAGAAGCGGGTATAGTCGCCGTCGCCGCCATCATCGTCGTGCGGCTGGCTTGGGCCAGCGCCGTCCCTGCTGCAGCACTGGCCCGGGTCGCCGAGGCGCGGTGGCGCGCTGGACGGCCCGGACTTGTTCTCCTCGTCGCTGTCGAGGACGATGACGCCGCCCTCCTCGCGACCGCGGCGCCAGGCCTGGAGCTCCGCGTACGCCCGGCGCTGGCAGCGTACCTGCTCCCGGACGTAGTCCTCCTTCGCCACTTGAGGGCGGACTCGTCGTCGGGGGCCGCCATCTCGACGTGCTCCGGCTTCACTGGGAGCAGCCCCGGCTCCGGCTTAGCCCAGACCAGGCGAAAGGAACCGCGCGGGGAGGACCGGGCACCGCCGCGCCGTCGCCTGGGTACCTCTCGGCCATCTTTCTCGTCGGCGGGAAGAAGGGAGAGTGTTGCTTCTGCGTCGGAGAGTCCGCCTCGACTCGCGTTACGCTAAGACAGGGTGGCACTGGTGTCACGTGCTCGTCTCGGCGTCCGTCGTCGCTACCCCGACGACGTCCGCCTCGACTCGCGTTACGCTAAGACAGGGAGGCAGTGGTGTCACGTGCTCGTCTCGGCGTCCATCGTCGCTACCGCGACGACGTCCGCCTCGACTCGTGTTACGCTAAGACTGGGTGTCAGTGTTGTCACGTGTTCGTCTCGGCGTCC
>NW_021176671.1:0-1466 GCF_002162155.2 Triticum dicoccoides
CAAACATCCAAATGCACATGATCAGGTTAATGTATCTATACCACCATTTAATGGCCGTTTTAAACCTGCTTTATATATTGAATGGGAGTTCGACATAAAAAATATATTTGCTTCCCATAATTTCGATGAACATAAAAAGGTTAAGGTTGCGGTTGGTTCTTTCACTGGTTATGCTTTGGTTTGGTGGAGTGAATATTGTCGGTTACACCCTGATTATATACCTACTACTTGGGATGATTTGAAACTTGCCATGCGACATACTTTCGTCCCTGCTTATTATACTCGTGACATGATTAAGAAGTTGCAACACTTAAAACAAGGTAGTGAAACTGTAACAAAATATTATGATGATTTACAAACTACCTTGTTGCATTCCTCTTTAGAAGAAAGTGAAGATGATTTTATGGATAGATTTTGGGGAGGATTAACCGTGATATTCAAGAGATACTAATTCATGCAGAGTGTTATCCTATGGACCATTTGTTTCATCTTGCTTGCAAAGCTGAACAGGAAATAAAACGACGTGTTGGCCACGAGGAGAACAAGCGCACGGTGCACATTCCAAGAGTTGATATGATTGTTCCTTCAACTACTAGGCATACTATGACAACCACATCCGTTGTTGTCAGGACTACATCACCTCCACCATGTGACACATCGCCCCCGAGAGTGGCTACATCATCTGAGTTGATCATAAGAGGTAATGACAAAGGTACTGATCTTCCATCTCTACATGAGAATGATGAATGCCTTATCAATTTGAATGCACCATCTGATGAGCTACCCACTACTTTGATCACACCACCTATTTTAGAGGACTACGTTGATAATTTGACTTTGCCATGTGATCAAACAACTGAAATACCAACAATTTTGAGTGCACCCATTGAATTAACTATTGATGCAAAAGAACCAATGTTTAATCATTTTGATATGACCTCTAATCTTGGTGATGATTCTGTGTTGAATGACTTATTGCATGTTTGCTTATTTAAGCATGTTGTAGCATGTAAATTTGATGCATGTAAGGTTTATTCACCAATGTTGGGATGGTTTAATGATGAACATTGTCAATCTTTTGAAATGAATAAGAGCTTTACTTATATGTGCAAACTGAGTTGCAATATTTTCATGCCTTCTACTTCTTGTGCTAATTTTTTGGCTTTAGATTTTATGAACTATGCAAGTTACTCATCTATTCATGTGTCATATATGCAAAAATCAAGGGAAGTAAAAATGGATGACATATACATATACAACATGTACACCTTGTCTCTTTTGTTAGCCACATTTCAGATTAAGCAACGCCGAGGACGGCTTTATTTTCAAGAAGGGGAGGATGATGAGGACATGACTACCTTGGATATGACCAAAAATATTGCATATATGCATATTTGTCAGGTGATTTCTAGTGCAAACTATTCAATAATCTATTTATGTTATCCAGAACAAAAATACTTCACACA
>NW_021176672.1:0-1482 GCF_002162155.2 Triticum dicoccoides
GGCGTTGCTTAATCTGAAATGTGGCTAACAAAAGAGACAAGGTGTACATGTTGTATATGTATATGTCATCCATTTTTACTTCCCTTGATTTTTGCATATATGACACATGAATAGATGAGTAACTTGCATAGTTCATAAAATCTAAAGCCAAAAAATTAGCACAAGAAGTAGAAGGCATGAAAATATTGCAACTCAGTTTGCACATATAAGTGAAGCTCTTATTCATTTCAAAAGATTGACAATGTTCATCATTAAACCATCCCAACATTGGTGAATAAACCTTACTTGCATCAAATTTACATGCTACAACATGCTTAAATAAGCAAACATGCAATAAGTCATTCAACACAGAATCATCACCAAGATTAGAGGTCATATCAAAGTGATTAAACATTGGTTCTTTTGCATCAATAGTTAATTCAATGGGTGCACTCAAAATTGTTGGTATTTCAGTTGTTTGATGACATGGCAAAGTCAAATTATCAACGTAGTCCTCTAAAATAGGTGGTGTGATCAAAGTAGTGGGTAGCTCATCAGATGGTGCATTCAAATTGACAAGGCATTCATCATTCTCATGTAGAGATGGAAGATCAGTACCTTTGTCATTACCTCTTATGATCAACGCAGATGATGTAGCCACTCTCGGGGGCGATGTGTCACATGGTGAAGGTGATGTAGTCCTGACAACAACGGATGTGGTTGTCATAGTATGCCTAGTAGTTGAAGGAACAATCATATCAACTCTTGGAATGTGCACGTGCGCTTGTTCTCCTCGTGGCCAACACGTCGTTTTATTTCCTGTTCAGCTTTGCAAGCAAGATGAAACAAATGGTCCATAGGATAACACTCTTCATGAATTAGTATCTCTTGAATATCACGGTTTAATCCTCCCCAAAATCTATCCATAAAATCATCTTAACTTTTTTCTAAAGAGGAATGCAACAAGGTAGTTTGTAAATCATCATAATATTTTGTTACAGTTTCACTACCTTGTTTTAAGTGTTGCAACTTCTTAATCATGTCACGAGTATAATAAGCAGGGACGAAAGTATGTCACATGGCAAGTTTCAAATCATCCCAAGTAGTAGGTATATAATCAGGGTGTAACCGACAATATTCACTCCACCAAACCAAAGCATAACCAGTGAAAGAACCAACCGCAACCTTAACCTTTTTATGTTCATTGAAATTATGGGAAGCAAATATATTTTTTATGTCGAACTCCCATTCAATATATAAAGCAGGTTTAAAACGGCCATTAAATGGTGGTATAGATACATTAACCTGATCATGTGTATTTGGATGTTTGTGCACCTCTCGTGACGGTTGTGGTATTTGCAAAGGTGGTGGCACGTCTCCCGCGATCGACAAAGCCCATGAATTGACTCTGGATCCTGTCATGATTAGTAGAACAAGAAACAAAACCCAAAAATAATGTTCCTATAACTACTAGGATGTGGTGGTAAAACGCTCACAGTAAAG
>NW_021176673.1:0-639 GCF_002162155.2 Triticum dicoccoides
GGCCACCGCACAAGCGGCAGCAGGGCGGCGGGGCCGGCGTGGGGCGAGGGGAGCAGGGGGCGCGGCCCTGGCGGGGAGCCACGGCGGCTAGCGGCCACGCGCGCGCGCGGGGCGAGGCCCGAGCGCGGCGAGCGCGCACGGGGGAAGCGGGTGGGCGCGCCCCGGGCGGAGGCAGAGGCGGGGAACGGCGAGTGCGCGGCCGACGCGGGGAGAGAAGGGAAAAGGCGGCGGCTCACGGCGGGGTGTAGGGTCCGGGCAGCGGTGCTCGAAGAGGAGGTCGAGGAGGCCACGGCGAGGTCGATCCGGCGACGGCAGCGGGCTTCGTGGCGCCGACGAGGAGCAACGGGGTGGCGCGCGGCATCTGCGTCGGCGGGGTCGGGGCGCGGCTGCCACCCGATGCAGACGAGGGAGAGACGGGGATGCGAGGTCCGGCATCGGGGAGGCGGAATGAGGCGGCAACGGTGAGCGCCGGCGATGGGGTTGGCGCTTCGGGGCGGCGGTGGTGAGGCATGGTGTCGGGGACGAGTGGCGGGGTTGCGGCCTCGTCGGGGTCGTGCCCCGATCTAGAGGGGGTCGGGGAAGGCAGAGATAGGAGCGGGGAAGTGGGGGGTTTCGCCCCGATCCAATCTGGATCGGGAG
>NW_021176674.1:0-1144 GCF_002162155.2 Triticum dicoccoides
GTTTTGAGTCAGGTATGTCTGTGCAGTCCGAATCTGAATCCAGAACGTGAGAGACTTGGACTCTATCTTCTCTTGGGCCATAAGTGACGTGAGAGAACTTTTTGGACAGTAAATAAACATCTCTTTCTTCCTTATCTTCATATGTGGATTGTACAAATATCCCATACACCTGCAATTAGACAAAACACAAAAGTGTGTGAAGTATTTTTGTTCTGGATAACATAAATAGATTATTGAATAGTGTGCACTAGAAATCACCTGACAAATATGCATATATGCAATATTTTTGGTCATATCCAAGGTAGTCATGTCCTCATCGTCCTCCCCTTCTTGAAAATAAAGCCGTCCTCGGCGTTGCTTAATCTGAAATGTGTCTAACAAAAGAGACAAGGTGTACATGTTGTATATGTATATGTCATCCATTTTTACTTCCCTTGATTTTTGCATATATGACACATGAATAGATGAGTAACTTGCATAGTTCATAAAATCTAAAGCTAAAAAATTAGCACAAGAAGTAGAAGGCATGAAAATATTGCAACTCAGTTTGCACATATAAGTGAAGCTCTTATTCATTTCAAAAGATTGACAATGTTCATCATTAAACCATCCCAACATTGATGAATAAACCTTACTTGCATCAAATTTACATGCTACAACATGCTTAAATAAGAAAACATGCAATAAGTCATTCAACACAGAATCATCACCAAGATTAGAGGTCATATCAAAATGATTAAACATTGGTTCTTTTGCATCAATAGTTAGTTCAATGGGTGCACTCAAAATTGTTGGTATTTCAGTTGTTTGATCACATGGCAAAGTCAAATTATCAACGTAGTCCTCTAAAATAGGTGGTGTGATCAAAGTAGTGGGTAGCTCATCAGATGGTGCATTCAAATTGACAAGGCATTCATCATTCTCATGTAGAGATGGAAGATCAGTACCTTTGTCATTACCTCTTATGATCAACTCAGATGATGTAGCCACTCTCGGGGGCGATGTGTCACATGGTGGAGGTGATGTAGTCCTGACAACAACGGATGTGGTTGTCATAGTATGCCTAGTAGTTGAAGGAACAATCATATCAACTCTTGGAATGTGCACCGTGCGCTTGTTCTCCTCGTGGCCAACACGTCGTTTT
>NW_021176675.1:0-1647 GCF_002162155.2 Triticum dicoccoides
CAAAACGGTGAGTAATAGTCCACGAAACGGGTCGGAATCAACAAAACCTGCGAGTGTTGATGACCGACACGTAAACGCACCCAGAGGTTCGTCAATCGTGGAAATCTCTCCGGGACCCCAAAACAGCGAGTAATAGTCCACGAGACGGCCAGAATTAACCAAAATTGTGAGTGTTGATGACCGACACATAAACGCACCCCCGGGGTTCGTCAATCGTGGAAATCACTTCGGGACCCCAAAACTGAGTAATAGTCCAAGAAACGGGCCAGAATCGGCCAAAACTGCGAGACTTGACGACCAACACGTAAGCACACATTGGGGTTCGACAGCAATGGAAATCGCTTTAGGACCCGAAAACGGTGAGTAGTAGTCCACGAAAGGGACAGAATCAAAGAAAACCGCGATTGTTGATGACCGGAACATAAACGCACCAGGGGTCCGTCAATCGTGGAAATCCCTCCGAGACCCGAAACAGCGAGTTATAGTCCACAAAACGGGCCAGAATCGGCCAAAACTGCGAGTGTTGACGAACGACACGTAAGTGCATCTTTGGGTTCAACAACTATGGAAATCGCTTCGGGACCCCAAAAAGGTGAGTAATAGTCCACGAAACGGGTCAGAATTGGCCAGAACTATGAGTGTTGACGACGGGCACGTAAACGCACCCCCGGGATCGTGAATCGTGGAAACCGCTCTGGGACCCCAAAACGGTGAGTAATAGTCCATGAGACGGACCAGAATTGGGCAAAATGGTGAGTGTTGATAACCGACACATAAACGCACCCCGCGGATCGCAAATCGTGTAAATCGCTCTAGGACCCCAAAACGGTGAATAATAGCGCACCAAACGGACCAGAATCGGCCAAAACTGCGATTGTTGATGACTGACAAGTAAGCGCACCGTAGGGTTTGTCAATCATGGAAATCACTTCGGGATGCCAAAACTGTGTAATAGTTCAAAAACGGGCCAAAATCGGCCAAAACTGCGAGTCTTGACGACCAACACGCAAGCACACCTTGGAGTTCGACAAAAATGGAAATCTCTTTGGGACCCCAAAACGGTGAGTAATAGTCCACGAAACGGGTCGAAATCAACAAAACCTGCGAGTGTTGATGACCGACACGTAAACGCACCCAGAGGTTCGTCAATCATGGAAATCTCTCCGGGACCCCAAAACAGCGAGTAATAGTCCACGAGACGGCCAGAATTAACAAAAATTGTGAGTGTTGATGACCGACACATAAACGCACCCCCGGGGTTCGTCAATCGTGGAAATCACTTCGGGACCCCAAAACTGAGTAATAGTCCAAGAAACGGGCCAGAATCGGCCAAAACTGCGAGACTTGACGACCAACACGTAAGCACACATTGGGGTTCGACAGCAATGGAAATCGCTTTAGGACCCGAAAACGGTGAGTAGTAGTCCACGAAAGGGACAGAATCAAAGAAAACCGTGATTGTTGTTGACCGGAACATAAACGCACCAGGGGTTCGTCAATCGTGGAAATCCCTCCGGGACCCGAAACAACGAGTTATAGTCCACAAAACGGGCCAGAATCGGCCAAAACTGCGAGTGTTGACGAACGACACGTAAGTGCATCTTTGGGTTTGACAACAATGGAAATCGCTTTAGGACCCGAAAACGG
>NW_021176676.1:0-1334 GCF_002162155.2 Triticum dicoccoides
TGGACAGCGCTGACCGTAGGGGTGGGCTGTGATGCGGTAGGTACGTGGCACGGTGTACCGAATACCCGTTAGGTATCTCGGGAACCCTGTTCACATCGTTCGGGGCCGTATGGGAAACCTCGGCCGGACTCCCTGCGGATGGAACCTGGATAGGCGATAAACCTGGACTGGAGGCTTAGGTGATTAGGTAGGTCGTGGCCGACACCCACGTTGGGCTTCCGCTTGAAGGTTGCCGAGTACATGTCGTGTAAACGACGGTAAGTGGTGAGAGCGTGTATGAAGAAGTACACCCCTGCAGGGTTAACATGATCTATTCGAATAGCCGCGTCCGCGGTAAAGGACTACTTGGTTGCTTATACAGTTCATAGACAAGTAAATGGAAACTGTTAAAAGTCTCAAGATAAGTGTGAGTGCCGAGGATGGCTCTTCCGTAGGAAGACGGAGGCGGATCCTCGGTAGTGTATTGAATTGGTGAGTAGTGGACTCGTGTGCGCAAAACCATTTCAAGTTGGAGTCTCGTAGGATAGTCTAGCCAAGAGTCAAAGCTGGCTTGCTGCAATAACTCCACCAACCCTTCTTGATACTAAGCATGTATGTAGGATCTGATGTAAGTCTTGCTGAGTACCTTTGTACTCATGTTGCTATAATTTACATTTTTACAGAAGACGCTGCAACCCCTTCTGATGGGTTCTATGTAGACGTTGACATCAACGAGTAGGCTGAAAGACCCAGGTGGTGACACTGAGCTTGTGAAGGACCTTGTAGTATAGCTAGGCTTCCCAAGCCTCTTTTATTTTACTAGTTGTCTGTACTCAGACAAGTTACTTCCGCTGCTGGTTTGTATGACTGTATGACTTGTATGTTGGGTCGTGAGACCCGTACCTTTGTGTATGTCATGTATGGCTCTCTGAGCCTTAAATAAAGTACTTGTGTCATAGAGTCATGTTGTGATGCTTCGTTGTATTTGCACATATCAAGCATATTGTGTGTATGATTGAAATGCTTGGTATGTGTGGGATCTGACTATCTAGTTGTTTATCTTTAGTAGCCTCTCTTACCGGGAAATGTCTCCTAGTGTTACCGCTGAGCCATGGTAGCTTGCTACTGCTCTGGAACACTTAGGCTGGCCGGCATGTGTCCTTCTTCGTTCCTGTGTCTGTCCCTTCGGGGAAATGTCACGCTTTGAGTACCGGAGTCCTGTTAGCCCGCTACAGCCCGGTTTACCGGAGTCCTGCTAGCCCAGTGCTACAGCCCGGACCCACTTGCTGATGACCGACACGTTCGAAGCTGGGTCATGAATGCCTGTCCCTGTAAGTCTGTGCCACTTTGGGTTT
>NW_021176677.1:0-1106 GCF_002162155.2 Triticum dicoccoides
TGAATTGATTATTGCTGACCCTTTTTGCTACCATATTATAAGCCTTCCCAGCTCCACATACATCTACGTCGTGCGTTTGACTCTCCCTGGTAATCGCTCTATCCAAGCTTTGAGAGTTTTTGACTACAACGGTTGCCGATCACTGCCTGCTGCTGGGTAAGAACTGGTAAGAATTTGAGATTTGCTTGACGGATTTGTGACACCCACCACCACCTCTTGTTAGTAGTCTGTAGGATCATATTCTTGTGTGTTTCTATTGCTGCTAACCATGCCAGGATCACAAGCCGACGAGACTGACTGGGAGAACATGACGAATAAGGATTTGCATGATAAATTTCAGCAAATGATGAGTGGACAGGTGCAAGATGTGCTAAACAGATTTGAAGAGGCCATGGAGAAGATAGATGGCATGGAGAAGACGTTCGAAACAAAACTCGATAACAAGTTTAATGAATTGCTCGCGCGTCTTCCACCACCACCACCCGCTGCACCTAACGCACCTCTCCAACAACAACAACAACGAATACCTCCACGTCGCGAAACAGATCTCCGCCGAGCGAGCCGTGTTCCTCTTGCGTTTGGCCAAACTGTTAGTGCTGCTGTTGATACTTCTGTGGCTCCTGCTGCTGATGCGGAGGAGGATGATTATGATAGAGGCAAAGGTGTCCCGTCTTTCGATGAGATGGTGGATTTCGCTTTGGTGGAAGTCGACTTTGACGATCCGACTACGAACGTGCGAGGACGTCGCGCCTTAGCAATCGCTAAACCAACTCCGAGAGGTTATTGACCACGCCGGAGCACGATCAACCTGACCACGAGGGTCTGTTTCCTGCGAGCAAACGAAGAACAAGCAAGAAACTAAGATTGCAATCTGGATATTGCGAATATAAGATGAAAGCTTTATTGATCAAGGTGGGGTTCTGTGACGCCTTTGTCTGGTCGTTGAACACAAACGAAGTACGCGAAGTTGCAGCTATGGCGAACTTTTAATCTAAACAAAACCCAAAGTCTAAACGATGCCCTAAGGGCTGTATATATGGAGGAAGAGGGGGGAATTTCGTGGCCCTTGGTGGAGGAGTCCGAAATCAACCCTATCTCTTGTTTCC
>NW_021176678.1:0-986 GCF_002162155.2 Triticum dicoccoides
GCCGCCCGCCGCCCTGCCGCCCGCCGCCCGCTGGCCCTGCCTGCCGTCCTCCGGCCCTTGCCCGCCGCCCGCTGGCCCTGCCCTTGCCCGCCGCCCATCGTGGGAGAAGAAGAAGGAAGAAGAAAAAGGAAGAAGAAGAAGAAAGAAAAAGGAAAAAGGAAGAAGAAGAAAGAAGGAAGAAGAAAACAAAAGAAAAACAGAAGAAAAACAAGAAAAAGGAAGAAAAAAGGAAAAAGGAAGAAAAAAGGAAAAAAGGAAGAAAACAACAGAAGAAAAAAAGAAAGAAGAAAAAAAAGGAAGACGAAAAAAAGAAAGAATTTTTAAAATTAAATACGTGAAAATACGTGAAAGAATTTTTTGTGTCTAATAAAATCAATTTTTTGAAATACACGAATAATTTTTAAATTCACGAATATGTCATGAATCAGTGAAAAAATTAAATACGTGAACTATTCTGAAATCCCTAAACATTTTTTGAATACACAATATGTTTTTATTCCTGTTTTTTCCACAAAATCATCAATTTTTTGAAAAAGATTGCTTCAAGAAGCTTATGGAACATTTCGTTCTACCTCCGGAATACAACAAATTCGATGAGGAGGGTAACAAGATTGAGGAAAACAAGGAGAGGAGGAGGCTAGTCAAACAGTTCGCTCTTCATAAGATGGCCGACGCATTCCGGAAATTCAAGCAAAATCTAGCCCATGACTTTGTCAAGCAGAACAAGACTCCGGATTTCAAAGGACAATATGAGAAACTGAAACATGATTGGCCAGAATTTGTGAAGCAAAAGAAATCGGAGCAGTTCATTCAAATATCGAAAAAAATAAGGAAAATGCGGCTAAGAAGGAGTACAATCATGTTATGGGGCCAGGAGGGTATCGCCTTTGGGAGCCTAGGTGGGAGAAGATGGAGAACGAGCTGAGGGCGCGAGGAATCCGTCCAGGTACGGAGGGATGGGACCCAAGGGCCAAAAGCTGGTGGTA
>NW_021176679.1:0-1157 GCF_002162155.2 Triticum dicoccoides
GTTCCTTATTACTTGGTAGACCATGGCAATTTGATAAAAATTCTGTACACCATGGTAGAAACAATCACTATACTCTTGTTCATAAGGATAAAAATATTACTTTGCTTCCTATGACTCCTGATTCCATTTTGAAAGATGATATTAATAGAGCTAATAAAGCAAAACAGGAGACGAATAAGAGTGAAAATCAGATTGTGGCAAAAGAATTTGAGCAACAAATGAAGCCTAACAATAAACCATCTAGTGTTGCTTCTGAAATTAAATTGAAAAGTGCATGTTTATTTGCCACCAAATCTGATATTGATGAGCTAGATTTCGGCAAATCTGTTTGCTATGCTTTTGTGTGCAAAGAGGCATTATTTTCATTCGAGGACGTGCCTTCCTCTTTGCCTCCTGCTGTCACTAACATTTTGCAGGAGTTCGCTGACGTCTTTCCACAAGACGTGCCAGCGGGATTACCGCCTATTCGAGGGATTGAGCATCAGATTGACTTAATTCCCGGTGCTTCACTGCCAAACCGTGCACCATACCGTACCAATCCAGAGGAGACGAAGGAGATTATGCGCCAAGTACAAGAGCTTCTCGACAAAGGTTATATACGCGAATCCCTTAGTCCTTGTGCTGTTCCTATTATTCTAGTGCCGAAAAAGGATGGTACATCACGTATGTGTGTTGATTGTAGAGGCATTAATAATATTACTATTCATTATCGTCATCCTATTCCTAGGCTAGATGATATGCTTGATGAATTGAGTGGTTCTACAATATTCTCCAAAGTTGATTTGCGTAGTGGCTACCACCAAATTCGTATGAAATTGGGAGATGAATGGAAAACAGCATTTAAAACTAAGTTTGGATTATATGAGTGGTTAGTCATGCCTTTTGGGTTAACTAATGCACCTAGTACTTTCATGAGATTAATGAACGAAGTTTTACGTGCTTTCATTGGACGATTTGTGGTAGTTTACTTTGATGACATATTGATTTATAGCAGATCTTTGGAGGAACATTTGGAACATTTACGTGCTGTTTTTATTGCTCTACGTGATGCACGTTTGTTTGGTAACCTTGGGAAGTGCACCTTTTGCACCGACCGAGTATCTTTTCTTGGCTATGTTGTTACTCCACAGGGAATTGAAGTTGATAAAGCCAAGATT
>NW_021176680.1:0-8290 GCF_002162155.2 Triticum dicoccoides
CGGTAATGAAATCCATACCAATTTTATCCCATTTCCATTCAGGAATAGCTAAGGGTTGAAGGGTGCCAGCAGGCCGTTGGTGCTCTGCTTTTACACGACGACAGACGTCGCAATTTGCAATATACTGAGCAATTTCTCTCTTCATCCTAGTCCACCAGAACCTCTGGCGTAGGTCCTGATACATCTTAGTGCTACCGGGATGAATGGTGAGAGGAGATTCATGAGCTTCCTTAAGGATCAAACGCCTCAGGTTTCGCACTTTGGGAACCACTAGTCGATTCCCGAAGTATACGACCCCTTGATCATTAATGGAGAAGCAATTCGCAATTCCTTTCCGAAGGTTTCTCTTGATGCGGGAGATTCCCGGATCTACCTTCTGTGCCTTGATAATCTGATCCGTAAGGGTAGGTTTTGCCACCAAGGTGGAAAGAAAACCTTGAGGAACAATGTGAAGGTTAAGCTTCCGAAATTCCTCATGGAGAAGTGGTTGACTTTGTTGTAACATCAGGTTGTTACAATAAGATTTACGACTTAGCGCATGAGCCATGACGTTGGCTTTCCCTGGGGTGTAGGTTATTCCTAAATCGAAATCTGTGATCAATTCAACCCAACGTCTTTGCCTGAGGTTCAGATCCGGTTGGGTGAAGATGTACTTCAAACTTTGGTGATCAGTGAATATTTTGCAACGATTACCGAGGAGGTAATGTCGCCAGGTCTTAAGTGCATAGACTACAGCTGCAAGCTCTAGATCATGAGTAGGATAATTCTCCTCATGTGGGTGCAATTGCCGTGAAGCGTAGGCAATTACGTGTCGATCTTGCATGAGAATGCAACCTAGTCCTTGTCGCGAGGCGTCGCAGTAGATAACAAAATCCTTGGAGAAGTCTGGCGGTACCAGTACGGGAGCAGAAGTCAGGCATCTTCTCAGTTCCTGAAAGCTGTGCTCACATTGTGGAGTCCACTCGAACTTCTTATCTTTCTTGAGGAGTTCGGTTAGAGGTTTGGCAACCTTGGAGAAGTTCTCGACAAAGCGACGACAATAGCTCGCTAAGCCTAGAAAACTCCGAACTTGCTTGACCGATTCAGGTGGAGTCCAGTTAAGGACGGCTTGAACTCGCTCAGGGTTAACAACAATACCTTTACCAGATATTACATGACACAGATAGGTCACTTCTGGCAACCAGAATTCACATTTAGAAAATTTGGCATAAAGGCGATGCTCTCGAAGTTTCTGCAACACTAGCCCTAGATGTTCGGCATGCTCTTCCTCGTTCTTGGAGTAGATGAGTATATCATCGAGGTAAACTACAACGAATTTATCCAAATACTCCATGAAGATTGAGTTCATTAACCGAGAAAAGGTGGCTGGAGCGTTGGTTAAACCGAAGGACATGACGGTGTACTCGTATTGGCCATAACGAGTAACAAAGGCCGTTTTAGGAATGTCCCCATTTCTGATTTTGATTTGATGGTAGCCCAACCTCAAATCCATCTTGGAGAAGACTGAGGATCCAGCGAGCTGATCATACAGGTCGTTGATCCTGGGAAGTGGATATTTGTTCTTGATTGTGACCAAATTGACAGGTCGGTAATCTACAACAATCCGGTCCGTACCATCCTTCTTCTTGATGAATAGGACGGGGCAAGCCCACGGAGAAGAGCTAGGTCGGATGAAACCATTTTTCAAGGACTCATCGAGTTGTTTCTTAAGCTCGGCTAGTTCTAGGGGTGCCATCTTATAAGGTCTTCTAGCAATCGGAACGGTTCCTGGAATGAGGTCTATTACAAACTCAACATCCCTGTCAGGTGGAACACCTGGCAATTCCTCTGGAAAGACATCCGGGAAGTCACGGACTACCGGAACGTCCTCAAGGTCTGGCAAAGGGCTGGCGTTAAGAGAATATAATTGTCGCTTGGCTATTCGGGTCAAGACATTGACTATCTTGCCCGAAGGGTGAGTGAGTTGAACAGTCCTAGAGAAGCAATCAATTTTGGCATGATGAGCTGACATCCAGTCCATACCCAAAATGATATTAATATCTGAAAATTTAAGGGCTATCAAAGAGGCAAGGAAAACAAGTCTGTCGACTTGGATTTCATTTCCATGGCTTACTCTAGAAGTTTGCCATTTGGATCCCGGAGTTTGAATTACCATAGAGGTTGGCATATCACCGAATGCGACGTTATGCAAACGAGCATAATTTTCAGATATAAAAGAATGAGAGGCTCCTGTATCGAAAAGAATAGATGCCGGGTGGCAATTGACAAGAAGCGTACCGAGAACGACGTTGGGATCCTCTTGAGCTTCTTCGGCAGAGATACAGTTGACATGGCCACGTGAGGCGGTGACCGGCTTGGCGTGGAATATTTTTCCTGTCGGCTTGCCACGGCCAACAGCTTTAGCAGATTGATTGGGGTTGGTCTGGGGACACTCACGCATATAGTGGCCAGATTCCCCACACTTGAAACAAGTCACGGAACTGGTACGTGGAGGAGCATTGTTGGTTGGACCCCCATAGGGCTTGGCCGGTGCAGACTGCTGAACGGGGCGAGGCGCCTGGAAGGATGGCCTCGGTGTGAACCTGGGTGGCAGGGCGGTGTTGGGTACCCACACGCGGCGCTTCTGAGGACCAGCACCGGATGAGGAACCCATATCACGGCCATGCTTGCGTGTTGCGTCATAGTCAGTCTGACCAGTTTCAGCACTGATGGCTTTGTTGACAAGTTTCTGGAAGGATGTGCACTCATGCAGTCGGAGGTCACGGCGAAGCTCAGGACTAAGGCCCTTACGGAACCTTGCTTGCTTCTTGGCGTCAGTAGAAACTTCCTCGGTTGCATATCGTGCGAGATTACCAAACTCCCTGCTGTAAACATCCACAGAAAGTCGGCCTTGGGTGAAACTGCAAAATTCTTCACGTTTGCGGTCCATGAGACCCTCCGGAATATGATGCTCACGGAAAGCCTCGCTGAACTCAGCCCAAGTAGTGACATGGCCCGCTGGGCGCATAGCTCCATAATTTTCCCACCATAGACTGGCGGGGCCTTCAAGATGATATGCAGCAAAGGTGACCTTGTCAGCCTCCGCTACCAGCGCGGAACGCAGTTTGTGAGAGATACTGCGAAGCCAGTCATCAGCGTCGAGAGGCTCGACGGAGTGGTGGAACGTGGGTGGATGTAATTTGATAAAATCACTGAGTGACACCACGTTAGTCCTCTGATGGTGTGCCGTGTTCTGTTCAATACGCTCCAACAAACGGTTGGTCTCCTGCTTGTTTCTCTCAGCTTCCATCATAACCTCGGCTAGTGAAGGAGGATGAGGCAGATTTTCATTCCTGCCTTCACTACCTTCGGCCTGCTCTTGAGAAGCAGGGTTAGCGCGCGTGTTGACCATCCTAGGTAACAAGACAATGATTTAGTCAGAATGATAAAATTCCGACATAGGATACAGAATGTAAGGAATAACTCGAAATGCAAGATGATCATCCGTATGACATGGTAAAACAGAAACTGCTTCTTTTATTCCATCGTCATACACACCATACAGGGTTTAGTACAAGACCAAACAAAGTACTATTACGGTGAGAAAAGGATTACATCTCATCGGAGGCATTCCAAGCTCCTATACATTATTCTTCTACACCTCCGGAAAGAGTACAACTAGGTCATATCCCACGAGTCACGCGGGACGATAGACGACACAGCTAGTGCGAACTAGTGATACTACCACTAACTCAGACCGATCCGTAGTAGTCCTCGTAAAAGTCACCTCCATAGCCTGGAAGCTCAACATGATCATCCGGAAACAGACGATCTCGCGGAGCTTGTGGACCATAGGGGCTAGGATGAGGCCTTGGACCAACAGACGGTGGCCTGCGGGGACCGCGAGGTGGGGTGATGCCTCCTACATCACGCCAAACCATCACGTCTGGCAGAGCAGACCTCACAGGATAGAGATCGCGCATATCTGAGAATCCAGCTTGCACCGCCGGTGCGAACCGAGTCAAAGTGGCCCAGTGATCAGCACGAGTATTGAAGAGCTCTAACCTCAAGGCCCGATTTTCACGGTCCTTATCCTCGAGCATCTCAGCAGTGGTGTGAGTCCGTGAATCCTCCTGAGTGGGGTCAGCATAAATAGCCTGGAGATACCCTTGTGCTCCCGGAAGTGATCCTGGCATATACCGGAAATTAGAGTCCCGAAATATACCAGATCTGACTCGCATAATGGTCATCATAGAGTAGGCGGCGTCCTGCACAGCCATCTCAATAGTAACCCCGAGTCCATAAGAGCAGTGAAGAGGCTCGGTGGATCCAGGATAAGATGGAAATATCCTGACAGTGCAGAGATACTGGCTTTGATTAAAGTCTCGGAATTGCTCTTCGACCGTGTACTCAGGATACCAGCGGTATCCAGCCTCAGTCATTACCCTGACCAACTTGGCAGTATGGCCGGGTACATCTAGGCATCGAGTCAGGCGAACCACTTGATTGAGGTCGCGAGTGGCCATCTGAAAGCACAATCATAATGCAAGGGCATTAGAATTTCTAGCAAAATTTCGGCAGCATAACAGCTGTAAATGCTCAAGAAGGATTTTGAGACATTTGACAAAGGATTTCGTACACACTCAACATCATCATATCAAAGTTCTGAATCCATTCTAACAACATAATGTGGTAGTAGAACTGAACTAGGCTTGTATCCATCAAACTTATAAGGTACTACTGATTAGTAACACGTGATCCTGATAGAGAGAATAGGTCCTAATTCCTTAACCCCCGGTGGAAGAATGGACTGACTCAGATCAGAATGTCATAAGATAAAGGAGTAAAAAGAGCCTAACGTTCCAACCCACAAACAATTCCCCTACATATAACTAAAGAATTTCTAGACTCAACATCGACCAGTTTGGCTTGGAGAACCTACAGGCAGTCCGGCTCTGATGCCAACGCTGTCAGGACCCTGACTCGATGTCACATCGATCTAGCCGGTAACACCTCATATCACTTTGCGGCCTCACGCACGGTATCCCCACGGGTGTCGCCTTACCTTTGCCCGGGACCGTTTGCGCCTTTTGGCTCACGTATATGATAGTGTCGCTAGCATCCATATGATAAGGAGCCCGGGCTGACATGACTAGTCGTAAACCCAAAGTGGCACAGACTTACAGGGACATGCATCCATGACCCAGCTTCGAACGTGTCGGTCATCAGCAAGTGGGTCCGGGCTGTAGCACTGGGCTAGTAGGACTCCGGTAAACCGGGCTGTAGCGGGCTAACAGGACTCCGGTACTCAAAGCGTGACATTTCCCCGAAGGGACAGACACAGGAATGAAGAAGGACACATGCCGGCCAGCCTAAGTGTTCCAGAGCAGTAGCAAGCTACCATGGCTGAGCGGTAACACTAGGAGACATTTCCTGGTAAGAGAGGCTACTAAAGATAAACAACTAGATAGTCAGATCCCACACATACCAAGCATTTCAATCATACACACAATATGCTCGATATGTGCAAATACAACGAAGCATCACAACATGACTCTACGACACAAGTACTTTATTTAAGGCTCAGGGAGCCATACATAACATACACGAAGGTACGGGTCTCACGACCCAACATACAAGTCATACAGTCATACAAACCAGCAGCGGAAGTAACTTGTCTGAGTACAGACAACTAGTAAAATAAAAGAGGCTTGGGAAGCCTAGCTATACTACAAGGTCCTTCACAAGCTCAGGGTCACCACCTGGGTCTTTAGCCTACTCGTTGATGTCAACGTCTACATAGAACCCATCAGAAGGGGTTGCAGCGTCTTCTGTAAAAATGTAGATTATAGCAACATGAGTACAAAGGTACTCAGCAAGACTTACATCAGATCCTACATACATGCTTAGTATCAAGAAGGGTTGGTGGAGTTATTGCAGCAAGCCAGCTTTGACTCTTGGCTAGACTATCCTACGATACTCCAACTTGAAATGGTTTTGCGCACACGAGTCCACTACTCACCACTTCAATACACCACCGAGGATCCACCTCCGTCTTTCTACGGAAGAGCCATCCTCGGCACTCACTCTTATCTTGAGGCTTTTAGTAGTTTCCATTTACTTGTCTATGAACTGTATAGGCAACCAAGTAGTCCTTTACCGCGGACGCGGCTATTCAAATAGATCATGTTAACCCTGCAGGGGTGTACTTCTTCATACACGCTCTCACCACTTACCGTCGTTTACACGACATGTACTCGGCAACCTTCAAGCGGAAGCCCAACGTGGGTGTCGGCCACGACCTACCTAATCACCTAAGCCTCTAGTCCAGGTTTATCGCCTATCCAGGTTCCATCCGCAGGGAGTCCGGCCGAGGTTTCCCATACGGCCCCGAACGATGTGAACAGGGTTCCCGAAATACCTAACGGGTATTCAGTACACCGTGCCACGTACCTATCGCATCACAGCCCACCCCTACGGTCAGCGCTGTCCACGGCCTCCAGTAGGCTACAAACACCAGAAACTACTTGCAACTCCTGGACGGAGAACTAGGGTGAATAAGAAGCCGAGAGGGTCCATTGGTTTCGGGCCCAATGCATGGTAGTAGCTGATTCTTAAATCACACATACAGATCTCAGTGCTTAAGGTCGGCTTCAATGAAACAACCCACCATGTACTCCTACATGGCCTCTCATCGATACCTTTACCAAATCGTGTTCACCACACCACTCTCATTACTGACATAACATTTCACTCTAGCCCATCACCCAGATGAACCAGACCTGACACGACTCTAAGCATAGCAGGCATAGCAAGGTAGGAACAACACATACATATGGCTCAATCAACTCCTACACATGCTAGTGGGTTTCATCTAGTTACTGTGGCAATGACAGGTCATGCAGAGGAAATGGGTTCAACTACCGTAGCACACAGCAGTTTGAATCGCGTTGTCTTAATGCAGTAAAAGAGAGCAGGAGCGAGAACATGGGATTGTATCGATATGATCAAATGGTTGGTTGCTTGCCTGATGGTTCGATGCACTGATACGGTTCTTCGTTAGGGTAATCACGGTACTCCTCGGAGGCAGAACCTGTCGCAAAGGACACCAACACACAACCATCACCAAACAATGTGCAACAATATGATGCATGCATGAAACATAGCAATATGAGTGTGTTGGGCTAATGCAACTAAAACCAGAAGGGTTTGAACAAATTTGAATCAAAGATTCAAATTTCAAACTCAAACATGGCCTTTTAAAGTGCTTTTCCTTGTTCTGCTTAAAACATCAATTTAACTTGTTTGATCATGCATGAAAATAGTACAGATGGATAGATTGGATTTTTCTGATCATTTTTCATATATAATTTGTCCAATTTGGAGTTACAGAATAAAAGTTATGAATTTTTGAAGTTTAATTAATATTCTGGAATTTCCTGATTTAATTTAAATCCAGAAATATAATTATTGCGCCAGCATGACGTCAGCATGACGTCAGTGGTCAACTGCGGCTGGCTGAGGTCAAACCTGACGTGTGGGGCCCACACGTCAGTGACAGGGGGTTAAACAGGGTTAAATTAATCCTAATTAGGGATTAGTGGCGTTGGGGCCCACTGGTCAGTGTCACGGGGTTAACTAACAGTGGTTAGCGCTAATCCTAATTAGCTACAGGGCTGGGCCCACCTGTCAGGGACTCAGGGGGGGTCCTGCCGTGGTCAAAGTGGGTCAAACCCACCGGCGACGTGACGCCGGCGAGGCCCGAGACGGCGGCGCGATGCGGGATCGCGCTACAGGGCACGGGCGAGGCCGTTCTTGGGCTCGTTGGAGAGCTCTTGCTCCCGCACGTCGAACGGTGGCCGTGGCTGGGCCTGGGGTGGCCGGAGTCGACGGTGGCGAGCTCGGCTGCGGCCGCCGGAGTTCGGTCGTGCACGGAAACGGGGTTGGAGCTCGAAGGCGAGCGAAGCGAGGCGCTAGGGATGCTCTATGGAGCCTTACGAACTCGTTGGACTCGCCGGGGTGACCAAATGGTCACCGGAGCTGCGTCGACGGCGAGCTCGGCGACGGCGGAGGTTCGGCCGTGGTGGGGAGGAGGCTACGGTGAGGGAACGAGGGGGAGAAGAGGGGGAAACGGTGGCGTAGCTCACCGCGGTTGCAGTGGGCGTCGAAGCGGGCTCGGGGACGCGCTGGAGACGGCGAATCGACGGCGATGGTGGTCGGAGCCCGAGGAGGGGAACGGCGACGTGGCGGCGATGCAGGGCTTCCGGAGGCCCGTGGAGCGGTGGGGAGGAAGAGGAGGTCGAGGCGGAGC
>NW_021176681.1:0-1400 GCF_002162155.2 Triticum dicoccoides
GACTCCCTGCGGATGGAACCTGGATAGGCGATAAACCTGGACTGGAGGCTTAGGTGATTAGGTAGGTCGTGGCCGACACCCACGTTGGGCTTCCGCTTGAAGGTTGCCGAGTACATGTCGTGTAAACGACGGTAAGTGGTGAGAGCGTGTATGAAGGAGTACACCCCTGCAGGGTTAACATGATCTATTCGAATAGCCGCGTCCGCGGTAAAGGACTACTTGGTTGCCTATACAGTTCATAGACAAGTAAATGGAAACTGCTAAAAGCCTCAAGATAAGTGTGAGTGCCGAGGATGGCTCTTCCGTAGGAAGACGGAGGTGGATCCTCGGTAGTGTATTGAAGTGGTGAGTAGTGGACTCGTGTGCGCAAAACCATTTCAAGCTGGAGTATCGTAGGATAGCCTAGCCAAGAGTCAAAGCTGGCTTGCTGCAATAACTCCACCAACCCTTCTTGATACTATGCATGTATGTAGGATCTGATGTAAGTCTTGCTGAGTACCTTTGTACTCATGTTGCTATAATCTACATTTTTACAGAAGACGCTGCAACCCCTTCTGATGGGTTCTATGTAGACGTTGACATCAACGAGTAGGCTAAAGACCCAGGTGGTGACCCTGAGCTTGTGAAGGACCACGTAGTATAGCTAGGCTTTCCAAGCCTCTTTTATTTTACTAGTTGTCTGTACTCAGACAAGTTACTTCCGCTGCTGGTTTGTATGACTGTATGACTTGTATGTTGGGTCGTGAGACCCGTACCTTGGTGTATGTTATGTATGGCTCCCTGAGCCTTAAATAAAGTACTTGTGTCGTAGAGTTATGTTGTGATGCTTCGTTGTATTTGCACATATCGAGCATATTGTGTGTATGATTGAAATGCTTGGTATGTGTGGGATCTGACTATCTAGTTGTTTATCTTTAGTAGCCTCTATTACCGGGAAATGTCTCCTAGTGTTACCGCTGAGCCATGGTAGCTTGCTACTGCTCTGGAACACTTAGGCTGGCCGACATGTGTCCTTCTTCGTTCCTGTGTCTGTCCCTTCGGGGAAATGTCACGCTTTGAGTACCGGAGTCCTGTTAGCCCGCTACAGCCCGGTTTACCGGAGTCCTGCTAGCCCAGTGCTACAGCCCGGACCCACTTGCTGATGACCGACACGTTCGAAGCTGGGTCATGGATGCCTGTCCCTGTAAGTCTGTGCCACTTTGGGTTTACGACTAGTCATGTCAGCCCGGGCTCTTTATCATATGGATGCTAGCGACATTATCATATACGTGAGCCAAAAGGCGCAAACGGTCCCGGGCAAAGGTAAGGCGACACCCGTGGGAACACCGTGCGTGAGGCCGCAAAGTGATATGAAGTGTTACCGGCTAGATCGATGTGACATCGAGTCGGGGTCCTGACAG
>NW_021176682.1:0-3507 GCF_002162155.2 Triticum dicoccoides
AGAGAGAGAAAAGAGAGGTTGGCGGAATAAAAGGAACAGAGAGAAAGTTTCCTTTGGTTGTTAGATATGCGTGGAAACAAGTCCCACAAATTTTGATCAGCCAAAAAGAAACAGGAGGGGAGGAATTAAAGAGTACAGATTCGGTTTGAGCTTTCCATATTTTGGACGTTTCTTGAAAAGAAAGAAACAAATAATAAAACCTATTCGGTTTGGAGTCCTAGCAATTCACGTTGGTGGATTTTTTATTGACTAATCCAACGAAAAAAAAGAGTCAGAGTTTGGAAGATAGAAAAAAACAGTAGGAGAGAAGTATTGCTCGTTTGGCTTGTTGCTACGTTGCTCATATTTTTTTTGTTGCAACTTGAGTACTTGGTTGCCAGGGCACGTGAATTTCATTTGTGTCTTAGGCTCGCGTCTCTAGCACAGTCTAGCCTAGGATCAGCACTCGACCACTTTGAACGAATTTTTAGCTTGCACTAATTAACGTGGTTGTAGCATTTTTTTCCCACATATATAAAGCCAACCCAGCTCCACATATTTCTACACCGTCTATCCATACGTTCACCTGGCAATCGCTTTACCCAACTTTTGGAGTTACTTGACACCGCTGGTTGCCGATCACCGCTTGCTGCATGGTAAGACATTGTAAGACATTGATATTTGCTTTACTGTGAGCGTTTTACTACCACATCCTAGTAGTTATAGGAACATTATTTTTGGATTTTGTTTCTTGTTTCTACTAATCATGACAGGATCTAGAGTCAATCCATGGGCTTTGTCGATCGCGGGAGACGTGCCACCACCTATGCAAATTCCACAACGATCACGAGAGGTGCATAAACATCCAAATGCACATGATCAGGTTAATGTTTCTATACCATCATTTAATGGCCGTTTTAGACCTGCTTTATATATTGAATGGGAGTTCGACATAAATATTATATTTGCTTCCCATAATTTTGATGAACATAAAAAAGTTAAGGTTGCGGTTGGTCCTTTCACTGGTTATGCTTTAGTTTGGTGGAGTGAATATTGTCGGTTACACCCTGATTATATACCTATTACTTGGGATGATTTGAAACTTGCCATGCGACATACATTCGTCCCCGCTTATTATACTCGTGACATGATTAAAAAGTTGCAACATTTAAAACAAGGTAGTGACACTGTAATGAAATATTATGATGATTTACAAACTATGATAGAGGCAAAGGTGTCCCGTCTTTCGATGAGATGATGGATATCGCTTTGGTGGAAGTCGACTTTGACGATCCGACTACGAACGTGCGAGGACATCTGATGAGGACATGACTACCTTGGATATGACCAAAAATATTGCATATATGCATATTTGTCAGGTGATTTCTAGTGCAAACTATTCAATAATCTATTTATGTTATCCAGAACAAAAATACTTCACACACTTTTATGTTTTGTCTAATTGCAGGTGTATGGGACATTTGTACAATCCACATATGAAGATAAGGAAGAAAGAGATGTTTATTTGCTGTCCAAAAAGTTCTCTCACGTCACTTTTGGCCCAAGAGAAGATAGAGTCCAAGTCTCTCACGTTCTGGATTCAGATTCGGACTGCACAGACATACCTGACTCAAAACGCACACAAGTTTTTCATACGGACTCCGAATTGGGTGATTCTTTTTTTGTTGGAAACTAGATTTCGTGCACTTTCCAACCCAATTGGAATCACCTTCAAATTCGTCCGGAGCATTGAGTTGTGGATGAAACAATCTGATGCTGCAGCAGAATCCGAGTCAAACTACAAGTCCAAAGGTGTTACATCACCTCCACTTGGGCCCATTGGCCTTGTACGACCTAGATTTAGTTTTAGGCTGCCTTGGGACGTCCTCCCACCTCCTTGGCCGCCACCCCTTGCTCCTATATAAGTAGATCCATCTAGTAGCTTTTCCTTGGGTTTTGTTTAGATTAAAAGTTCGCCATAGCTGCAACTTCGCGTACTTCGTTTGTGTTCAACAACCAGACAAAGGCGTCACAGAACCCCACCTTGATCAATAAAGCTTTCATCTTATATTCGCAATATCTAGATTGCAATCTTAGTTTCTTGCTTGTTCTTCGTTTGCTCGCAGGAAACAGACCCTCGTGGTCAGGTTGATCGTGCTCCGGCGTGGTCAATAACCTCTCGGAGTTGGTTTAGCGATTGCTAAGGCGCGACGTCCTCGCACGTTCGTAGTCGGATCGTCAAAGTCGACTTCCACCAAAGCGAAATCCACCATCTCATCGAAAGACGGGACACCTTTGCCTCTATCATGTACAATCCACATATGAAGATAAGGAAGAAAGAGATGTTTATTTGCTGTCCAAAAAGTTCTCTCACGTCACTTTTGGCCCAAGAGAAGATAGAGTCCAAGTCTCTCACGTTCTGGATTCAGATTCGGACTGCACAGACACACCTGACTCAAAACGCACACAAGTTTTTCATACGGACTCCGAATTGGGTGATTCTTTTTTTGTTGGAAACTAGATTTCGTGCACTTTCCAACCCAATTGGAATCACCTTCAAATTCGTCCGGAGCGTTGAGTTGTGGACGAAACAATCTGATGCTGCAGCAGAATCCGAGTCAAACTACAAGTCCAAAGGTGTTACATCACCTCCACTTGGGCCCATTGGCCTTGTACGACCTAGATTTAGTTTTAGGCTGCCTTGGGACGTCCTCCCACCTCCTTGGCCGCCACCCCTTGCTCCTATATAAGTAGATCCATCTAGTAGCTTTTGCTTGGGATTTGTTTAGTTAAAAGTTAGCCAACGCAACTTCGTGTACTTCGTTTGTGTCCAACGACCAGACCAAGACCGCTTTCAGATCCCCACCTTTATCAATACTTCATACATATTTGCAATATTCAGATTGCTTTTATCATATTCTTGCTCGTTCTTCGATTGCTTGCAGGAACAGACCTTCGTGGTCAGGTTGATCGTGCTCCGGCGTGGTCAATAACCTCTCGGAGTTGGTTTAGCGATTGCTAAGGCACAACGTCGTTGCACGTTTGTAGTCGGATCGTCAAAGTCGTCTCCACCAAATCGATAGTTATCATCTCATCGAAAGATCGGGACACCCCGCTTCTATCAAGTGGTATCAGTTTTCAGGTTGCTCGGTGAGAATTTCCAGTTTTCCTAGATTAGATTTATTTTCTTACCTATTGTCCAAGAAAAAGCCACAAAAAAGAGTTAGATCTATTCATCCTTGGTCCAAGCCAGTCTGAGCCTTTGCAATTTTCTTTTCATTGCTTGCATAGTTGAATTATCGGTTGCATCGTCGTGTCGAGTTGCTGGTCTTAGTGTCTAGGTCGTTTAGAGTTTCGAGTTCTGTTCACATTTGTCACGCCACCGCTGCATCGTTATCCCTTCCGCTGTCCACCATCCATCCATCAGTTTCCACCACGTGCTACCCACCGTTCATTGTCATAATCATAGTTGAGATCATTCACATCTTCGCTTGATCCAATCTGCATCTTATCTAGTTTGTTTGGAAC
>NW_021176683.1:0-1176 GCF_002162155.2 Triticum dicoccoides
GGCACTCACACTTATCTTGAGGCTTTTAGTAGTTTCCATTTACTTGTCTATGAACTGTATAGGCAACCAAGTAGTCCTTTACCGCGGACGCGGCTATTCGAATAGATCATGATAACCCTGCAGGGGTGTACTTCTTCATACATGTTTCCACCACTTAGCGTCTGCACACGATATGTGCTCGGCAGACTTCAAGCGAAAGCCGACGTGGGTGTAGACCACGACCTACCTAAACACCTAAGTCTCTAGTCCAGGTTTATCGCCTATCCAGGTTCCATCCGCAGGGAGTCCGGCCGAGGTTTCCCATACGGCCCCGAACGATGTGAACAGGGTTCCCGAGATACCTAACGGGTATTCGGTACACCCGGCCACGTACCTACCGCATCACAGCCCACCCCTACGGTCAGCGCTGTCCACGGCCTCCAGTAGGCTACAAACACCAGAAACTACTTGCAACTCCTGGATAGAGGACTAGGGTGAATAAGAAGTCGAGCGGGGTCATATTTCAGGGCCCAATGCATGGTAGTAGCTGTATCTTAAATCACACATACAGATCTCAGTGCTTAAGGTCGGCTTCAATGAAACAACCCACCATGTACTCCTACATGGCCTCTCATCGATACCTTTACCAAATCGTGTTCACCACACCACTCTCGTTACCGACATAATCATTTCACTCTAGCCCATCACCCAGATGAACCAGACCTGACACGACTCTAAGCATAGCAGGCATAGCAAGGTAGGAACAACACATACATATGGCTCAATCAACTCCTACACATGCTAGTGGGTTTCATCTAGTTACTGTGGCAATGACAGGTCATGCAGAGGAAGTGGGTTCAACTACCGTAGCACATAGCAGTTTGAAACGCGTTGTCTTAATGCAGTAAAAGAGAGCAGGAGCGAGAACATGGGATTGTATCGATATGATCAAATGGTTGGTTGCTTGCCTGATGGTTCGATGCACTGATACGGTTCTTCGTTAGGGTAATCACGGTACTCCTCGGAGGCAGATCCTGCCGCATAGAACACCGATACACAACCATCACCAAACAATGTGCAACAATATGATGCATGCATGAAACATAGCAATATGAGTGTGTTGGGCTAATGCAACTAAGACCAGAAGGGTTTGAACCAATTTGAATCAAAGATTCAAATTTCAAACTCAAACATGGC
>NW_021176684.1:0-608 GCF_002162155.2 Triticum dicoccoides
TCGGAAACCAACTACAGGGGCTCTTTTGGCGCGCAGGAAGCAGCTACGGGGAGAGGGTGGAGTGGCGCATCCAACGGTGGCGGTGGCGGAGGCTGGGGTGGCCGGAGCTGCCGGCGGCGACCTCTTTTGCGGCTGCCGGAGTTCGGGCAATCTCGGGGTCGGGGTTAGGGAGCACGGCAGGAGGAGCTGGGGCGTGCTACGGACTCCTGAGATCATGGTGAGCACGTCAGTGGGCTCGGATACGAGCTGGGGTGGCTGTGGCCACGGCCACGCCATGGCCGGCGGCGAGAGATTCTCGGGCAAAGTGGTGGGGCTAGCTAGAGAGGGAGGTGGGGCACGGGGAGAGGGGGAATCGGGTCGAGGGCTCACCGCGGTTCTTCTGGTGCTGCTGGCGAGGCAGGGGAGCTGCGGTGGCCGGTGATGGAACGACGATGGTGGCGGCGTTGCAGGGCTTCCGGAGGGCCGTGGGTCGGTGGGGAGGAAGGAGGGGGTCGAGGCGGAGCTCGTGGGTGTGTCGGAGAGGCTAGGGGTGGCCGGTGGCCACGAGAGAGCTCGTCGGCGGCGGCGGGTGTGTTCGGTGGCTGCGCGCGAGAGAGCCAGAGGAGGAG
>NW_021176685.1:0-1456 GCF_002162155.2 Triticum dicoccoides
TGCTTTTCAATTTCATTGTCTTATAGCTCAAAATAATCAGTAAATGCATGAAAAATAACAAATGAAGTCAGAAAGGGTTGTAAATTCATGATGTGGCTTTGAATGGTGCATTTTGAACACAGAATAACGATGGAGTTCAAATAAGTTCAAAAAAATGAAATCCCTTTGTAAATGACGAGTTTCTGTATGAAACCCTGATACTTCGAAAGAGATTGTCTGTTTTGTACACGAAGTGCATCCAGTTTTTGCCGTAACCCTCTTACTTTCTCGCACATGCTATGTGGGTGAAATGATGATACCATGCCAACTTGGAACCTTTCAGAGTTCATTTCAAATGCATTTCAATTTCATGGTCTCATAGCTCAAAATAATCATTAAATGCATGAAAAATAACAAATGTAGTCAGAAAGGGTTGTAAATTGATGATGTGGCTTTCAATGGTTCATTTTGAACACAGAAAAACTATGGAGTTCAAATAAGTTCAAAAAAATGAAATCCCTTTGTAACAGACGAGTTTCGTATGAAACCCTGATACTTTGAAAGAGATTGTCCGTTTTGTACACGAAGTGCATCTACTTTTTGCCGTAACCCTCTCTACGTTCTCGCACATGCTATGTGGATGAAATGATGATACCATGTCAACTTGGAACCTTTTCAGAGTTCATTTTAAATGCTTTTCAATTTCATAGTCTTATAGCTAGAAATAATCAGTAAATGCATGAAAAATAACAAATGTAGTCAGAAAGAGTTGTAAATTGATGATGTGGCTTTGAATGGTGCGTTTTGAACACAGAATAACTATGGAGTTCAAATAAGTTCAAGAAAATGAAATCCCATTGTAACAGACGAGTTTCCGTATGAAACCCTCATACTTCGAAAGAGATTGTCCGTTTTGTACACGGAGCGCATCCAGTTTTTGCCGTAACCCTCTCTACTTTCTCGCACATGCTATGTGGGTGAAATGATGATGCCATGCCAACTTGGAACCTTTTCAGAGTTCATTTCAAACGCTTTTCAATTTCATGGTCTTATAGCTCAAAATAATCAGTAAATGCATGAAAAATAACAAATGTAGTCAGAAAGGGTTGTAAATTGATGATGTGGCTTTGAATGGTGCATTTTGAACACAGAAAAACAATGGAGTTCAAAGCAGTTCAAAAAAATGAAATCCCTTTGTAACAGACGAGTTTCCGTATGAAACCCTGATACTTCGAAAGAGATTGTCCGTTTTGTACACGAAGTGCATCCAGTTTTTGCCGTAACCCTCTCTACGTTCTCGCACATGCTATGTGGGTGAAATTATGATACCATGCAAACTTCGAACCTTTTCAGAGTTCATCTTAAATACTTTTCAATTTCATGGTCTAATAGCTCAAAATAATCAGTAAATTCATGAAAAATAACAAATGTAGTCAGAAAGGGTTGTAAATTGATGATGTGGATTTGAATGGTGCAT
>NW_021176686.1:0-1751 GCF_002162155.2 Triticum dicoccoides
TGGATCATTTCTAGAGAAGGAGTTTCTCTCGAAAGAAGTGAGTGGGAGGAAAGTAGAACTTGACGAGGTAACTGTACCTGCTCCCTTACTGGAGAGTAGTTCATCACAGAAAACTGTTTCAGTGACACCTACACCGGTTAGTGAGGAAGCCAATGATAATGATCATGAAACTTCAGATCAAGATACTACTGAACCACGTAGATCAACCAGAGTAAGATCCGCGCCAGAGTGGTACGGAAATCCTGTTCTGGAAGTCATGCTACTAGATCATGATGAACCTACGAACTATGAAGAAGCGATGGTGAGCCCAGATTCCGCAAAGTGGCTTGAAGCCATGAAATCTGAGATGGGATCCATGTATGAGAACAAAGTATGGACTTTGGTTGACTTGCCCGATGATCGGCAAGCAATTGAGAATAAATGGATCTTTAAGAAGAAGATTGACGCTGATGGTAATGTTACTGTCTACAAAGCTCGACTTGTCGCAAAAGGTTTTCGGCAAGTTCAAGGGACTGACTACGATGAGACCTTCTCACCCGTAGCGATGCTTAAGTCCGTCCGAATCATGTTAGCAATTGCCGCATTTTATGATTATGAAATTTGGCAAATGGATGTCAAAACTGCATTCCTGAATGGATTCCTGGAAGAAGAGTTGTATATGATGCAACCAGAAGGTTTTGTCGATCCAAAGGGAGCTAACAAAGTGTGCAAGCTCCAGCGATCCATTTATGGACTGGTGCAAGCCTCTCGGAGTTGGAATAAACGTTTTGATAGTGTGATCAAAGCATTTGGTTTTATACAGACTTTTGGAGAAGCCTGTATTTACAAGAAAGTGAGTGGGAGCTCTGTAGCATTTCTGATATTATATGTGGATGACATATTACTGATTGGAAATGATATAGAATTTCTGGATAGCATGAAAGGATACTTGAATAAAAGTTTTTCAAAGAAAGACCTTGGTGAAGCTGCTTACACATTGAGCATCAAGATCTATATAGATAGATGAAGACGCTTGATAAGATTTTTTCAATGAATACATACCTTGATAAATTTTTGAAATAGTTCAAAATGGAACAGTCAAAGAAGGAGTTCTTGCCTGTGTTGCAAGGTGTTAAGTTGAGTAAGACTCAAAGCCCGACCACGGCAGAAAATAGAAAGAGAATGAAAGTCATTCCCTATGCCTCAGTCATAGGTTCTATAAAGTATGCCATACTGTATACCAGATCTATTGTATGCCATACCACTGAGTTTGGCAAGGGAGTACAATAGTGATCTAGGAGTAGATCACTGGGGAGCGGTCAAAATTGTCCTTAGTGGAATAAGGATATGTTTCTCGATTATGGAAAAAGGTTCGTCGTAAAAGGTTACGCCGATGCAAGTTTGACACTAATCTAGATGACTCTAAGTCTTGATCTAGATACATATTGAAAGTGGGAGCAATTAGCTAGAGTAGCTCCGTGCAGAGCATTGTAGACATAGAATTCGCAAAATACTTACGGATCTGTATATGACATACCCGTTGACTAAGATTCTCTCACAAGCAAAACATGATCACACCTTAGTACTCCTTGGGTGTTAATCACATAGCGATGTGAACTAGATTACTGAATCTAGTAAACCCTTTGGGTGTTGGTCACATAGCGATGTGAACTATGGGTGTTAATCACATGGTGATGTGAACTATTGCTGTTAAATCACATGGCGATGTGAACTAGATTATTGACTCTAGTGCAAGTGGGAGACTGAAGGAA
>NW_021176687.1:0-1098 GCF_002162155.2 Triticum dicoccoides
CCCCCTGAGTCCCTGACAGGTGGGCCCAGCCCTGTAGCTAATTAGGATTAGCGCTAACCACTGTTAGTTAACCCCTGACACTGACCAGTGGGCCCCAGCGCCACTAATTAGTAATTAGAATTAATTTAACCCTGTTTAACCCCCTGTCACTGACGTGTGGGTCCCACACGTCAGGTTTGACCTCAGCCAGCCGCAGTTGACCACTGACGTCATGATGACGTCATGCTGGCGCAATAACTATAATTTCTGGATTTAATTTAAATCAGGAAATTCCAGAATATTATTTAAACTTCAAAAATTCATAACTTTTATTCTGTAACTCCAAATTGGACAAATTATATATGAAAAATGATCAGAAAAATCCAATCTACCCATCTGTACTATTTTCATGCATGATCAAACAAGTTAAATTGATGTTTTAAGCAGAACAAGGAAAAGCACTTTAAAAGGCCATATTTGAATTTGAAATTTGAATCCTTGATTAAAATTTGTTCAAACCCTTTTGGTTTTAGTTGCATTAGCCCAATACACTCATTTTGCCATGTCTCATGCATGCATCATATTGTTGCATACTGTTTGGTAATGTTTGTGTATCGGTGCTCTCCGCGGCAGGTTCTGTCTCCGAGGAATACCGTGATTACCCTAACGAAGAACCGTATCGGTGCATCGAACCATCAGGCAAGCAACCAACCATTTGATCATATCGATACAATCCCATGTTCTCGCTCCTGCTCTCTTTTACTGCATTAAGACAACGCGATTCAAACTGCTGTGTGCTACGGTAGTTGAACCCATTTCCTCTGCATGACCTGTCATTGCCACAGTAACTAGATGAAACCCACTAGCATGTGTAGGAGTTGATTGAGCCATATGTATGTGTTGTTCCTACCTTGCTATGCCTGCTATGCTTAGAGTCGTGTCAGGTCTGGTTCATCTGGGTGATGGGCTAGAGTGAAATGATTATGTCGGTAATGAGAGTGGTGTGGTGAACACGATTTGGTAAAGGTATCGATGAGAGGCCATGTAGGAGTACATGGTGGGTTGTTTCATTGAAGCCGACCATAAGCACTGAGATCTGTATGCGTGATTTAAGATACA
>NW_021176688.1:0-913 GCF_002162155.2 Triticum dicoccoides
AGATGATTTGAGCAGATATGGGTATATCTACTTGATGAAGCACAAGTCTGAAACATTTGAAAAGTTCAAAGAATTTCAGAGTGAAGTAGAAAATCATCGTAACAAGAAAATAAAGTTTCTACGATCTGATCGTGGAGGAGAATATTTGAGTTACGAGTTTGGTTTACATTTGAAACAATGTGGAATAGTTTCGCAACTCACGCCACCTGGAACACCACAGCGAAATGGTGTGTCCGAACGTCGTAATCGTACTTTACTTGATATGGTGCGATCTATGATGTCTCTTACCGATTTACCGCTATCGTTTTGGGGTTATGCTTTAGAGACGACCGCATTCACGTTAAATAGGGCACCATCAAAATCCGTTGAGACGACGCCTTATGAACTGTGGTTTGGCAAGAAACCAAAGTTGTCGTTTCTCAAAGTTTGGGGCTGCGATGCTTATGTGAAGAAACTTCAACCAGATAATCTTGAACCCAAATCGGAGAAATGTGTCTTCATAGGATACCCAAAGGAGACAATTGGGTACACCTTCTATCACAGATCTGAAGGCAAGATTTTCGTTGCTAAAATCGGATCCTTTCTAGAGAAGGAGTTTCTCTCGAAAGAAGTGAGTGGGAGGAAAGTAGAACTTGATGAGATAACTGTATCTACTCCCTTATTGGAAAGTAGTTCATCACAAGAACCGGTTCCTGTGACAACTACACCAATTAGTGAGGAAGCTAATGATATTGATCATGAAACTTCAGATCAAGTTTCTACTGAACCTCGTAGGTCTACCAGAGTAAGATCCGCACCAGAGTGGTACGGAAATCCTATTCTGGAAGTCATGTTACTAGACCATGATGAACCTACGAACTATGAGGAAGCGATGATGAGCCCAGATTCCGCAAAATGGCTAGAGGCCATGAAA
>NW_021176689.1:0-911 GCF_002162155.2 Triticum dicoccoides
CCACCATCGCCGTGCCTTCGTCGTAGCCGTGCTCCCCGCCGCCCGTGCGTCCGCTCACCGTGTCTAGGAGCTCCGCCGCTGTCCACTTCATCGAGCAGCCGAGCCCCGAGCGCTCGCAACGCCCGAGTCCACCGCAACGACCTCGCCCGAACCGTCGTCGCCGGAGATCCCCTTCAACGCCGTCGTCGCTCCGGTCCATCTCCGGCCGCACCAAGGACTCCGTCGCACTCACTGTGAGCTTAGCCATCTTCCCCTCCCTTCCGTTCTTGCTCCCGAGCTGTGTAGCAACCTCCCGGAGCTCAACCGCACCCACCGCCGTGGAGCTCGTCGCCGACGTGCTCCCGGTCATCCTCCGGCCACAAACTGGTGTCCATCATGCTCACCGTGTCACGTAGCATCTAGCTAGCCACTCCCCGAGCCTCACCGACCCCTCTAGCGTCAAGTTCGTCTTCGGCCGAGCCCCGGTGGCTGCCAAAGTCGTCGCCGGCGCCAACTCCGGCCACCCCGACCCCAACGGACTCCGCCAAGAGCTGCGGTTTGTCCTCAGCTCCACTCCGGTGGTCTCCGCGGCCCATTTGGTGGCCGAAATGGCCAAAACCACTCCCGCCGCCGCGTCGGGCTCGCCGGCGGCTAAACGCCGGCGTCGCTGGCTTTGACTTTGACCACGGGTGGGCCCTGGTTGACTCCCCTGAGTCAATGACAGGTGGGGCCCAGCCCTGTTAATTATACAGGATTAGTTTTAATTAAATCTTAATTAAAATAACCACCCTGACATGCGGGACCCACTGTCAGGTTTGACCCAGACCTGTTCCGTTGACCTGCTGACGTCACACTGACGTCAGGCTGACGCAGTAATTGATTTTCTGGATTTAATTTAAATCAGGAAATTCCAGAATATTATTTAAACTTCA
>NW_021176690.1:0-715 GCF_002162155.2 Triticum dicoccoides
AAAGTTTATAATTTTTCTAAAACTAGTGGCACTAACAGAAAGTTTATAATTTTGCTAACCTAAAAGCAAACAGAATTAAAAATTAAAGCAAAAAACAAAAGAAAATAAATAATCAAAAAAAACAGGAAAAAACTATTTTTATAGTAAAGTTAATCACAAAATAAAATAAATAAAGCAACAAAAAAAACAAAAAAAGTGTTTTCAAATTTGAAAACTAATGGCACTAACTGAAAGTTTATAATTTTTCTAAAAATAGAAGCAAAAAGAATTAAAAAATAAAGCAAAAAACAAAAGAAAATAAATAATGCAGAAAACAAAACAAAAAACTGGAAAAAATTAAATATAGCAACAATAAGTATTTTGTTGTAAGTAGAAACAAAAAAACAACAAAAAGTGCCACCTACTGGGCACCCACGGCCTGAATACGACTAGAAACCCTACCATGGGCCAGGATTCAGGCCCGCAGGAGGCCCAGTAGGCCCACAGGCACACATTGCACGGTTAGGCCCGAAAGCCTACTTTAGAGAGGAGCTCGAGAGGGAAGGGGCACCGCACCTTATAAACAGGTGCGGCTCCCTCTCAACTAGCGAGGTGGGACTAAACATTTGGGCGCGGGGCAGCACAAGGCCTTTGGTCCCGGTTGGTGGCACCAACCGGGACTAAAGGGGGCATTGGTCATGGTTGGTGCCCCGAACCGTGACCAATGCCCCTCTTT
>NW_021176691.1:0-1194 GCF_002162155.2 Triticum dicoccoides
CAAGAGACTCTAAAAGTCCATCGGCATGGAGCTTCTTCATGCGCTTGACACCAATGTGACCAAGGCGGCAGTGCCACAAGTATGTGGGACTATCGTTATCAACTTTAAATCTTTTGGCATCTACACTATGAACATGTGTAATATTACGCTCGAGATTCATTAAGAATAAACCATTGACCATCGGAGCATGACCATAAAACATATCTCTCATATAAATCGAACAACCATTATTCTCAGACTTAAATGAGTAGCCATCTCGTATTAAACGAGATCCAGATACAATGTTCATGCTCAAACTTGGCACTAAATAACAATTATTAAGGTTCAAAACTAATCCCGTAGGTAAATGTAGAGGCAGCGTGCCGACGGCGATCACATCGACTCTGGAACCATTCCCGACGCGCATCGTCACCTCGTCCTTCGCCAGTCTCCATTTATTCCGCAGCTCCTGCTGTCAGTTACAAATATGAGCAACGGCACCGGTATCAAATACCCAGGAGTTACTACGAGTACTGGTAAGGTACACATCAATCACATGTATATCAAATATACCTTTGGTGTTGCCGGCCTTCTTATCCGCTAAGTATTTGGGGCAGTTCCGCTTCCAGTGACCCTTCCCCTTGCAATAAAAGCACTCAGTCTCAGGCTTGGGTCCATACTTTGACTTCTTCCCGGTAACTGGCTTACCAGGCGCGGCAACATCTTTGCCGTCCTTCTTGAAGTTCTTCTTACCCTTGCCCTTCTTGAACTTAGTGGTCTTATTGACCATCAACACTTGATGTTCTTTCTTGATTTCAGCCTCTGCTGACTTCAGCATCGAGAACACTTCAGGAATGGTCTTTTCCATTCCCTGCATGTTGTAGTTCATCACAAAGCTCTTGTAGCTTGGTGGGAGCGACTGGAGGATTCTGTCAATGACCGCCTCATCTGGGAGGTTAATGTTCAGCTGGGTCATACGGTTGTGCAACCCAGACATCTTCAGGATGTGCTCACTGACAGAACTGTTTTCCTCCATCTTACAACTGTAGAACTTGTCGGAGACATCATATCTCTCGACCCGGGCATGAGCTTGGAAAACTAGTTTCACCTCTTCGAACATCTCATATGCTCCGTGATGCTCAAAACGCTTTTGGAGCCCCGGTTCTAAGCTGTAAAGCATGCCGCACTGAACGAGGGAGTAATCATCAGCGCGAG
>NW_021176692.1:0-1301 GCF_002162155.2 Triticum dicoccoides
TGGTGGATATGAGTCCGCTAGTGACTATGATGAGGAGACATTGGCTCTTATTACACGTGAAGAACATGGTGGAGATGATTCTGATCATGAGACGCAATACATGGCTCCTGAAGATGCTGACAGGTATGAATGTTTAGTTGCTCAACGTGTTTTGAGTGTGCAGGTCACACAAGCTGAGCAAAATCAGAGGCACAATTTGTTCCATACCAAGGGAGTTGTGAAGGAACGTTCTGTGCGCGTCATAATAGACGGAGGGAGCTGCAACAACTTGGCTAGCATGGAGATGGTGGAGAAGCTTTCTCTCACCACAAGACCACATCCACATCCTTACTACATCCAATGGTTCAACAACAGCGGCAAGGTTAAGGTAACACGTACTGTTCGTGTGCATTTTAGTATCTCTACATATGCTGATTATGTTGATTGTGATGTGGTACCTATGCAAGCATGTTCCTTATTACTTGGTAGACCATGGAATTTGATAAAAAATCTGTACACCATGGTAGAAACAATCACTATACTCTTGTTCATAAGGATAAAAATATTACTTTGCTTCCTATGACTCCTGATTCCATTTTGAAAGATGATATTAATAGAGCTAATAAAGCACAACAGGAGAAGAATAAGAGTGAAAATCAGATTGTGGCAAAAGAATTTGAGCAACAAATGAAGCCTAATAATAAACCATCTAGTGTTGCTTCTGAAATTAAATTGAAAAGTGCATGTTTATTTGCCTCCAAATCTGATATTGATGAGCTAGATTTCAGCAAATCTGTTTGCTATGCTTTTGTGTGCAAAGAGGCATTATTTTCATTCGAGGACGTGCCTTCCTCTTTGCCTCCTCCTGTCACTAACATTTTGCAGGAGTTCGCTGACATTTTTCCACAAGACGTGCCACCAGGATTACCGCCTATTCGAGGGATTGAGCATCAGATTGACTTAATTCCCGGTGCTTCACTGCCAAACCGTGCACCATACCGTACCAATCCAGAGGAGACGAAGGAGATTATGCGTCAAGTACAAGAGCTTCTCGACAAAGGTTATATACGCGAATCCCTTAGTCCTTGTGCTGTTCCTATTATTCTAGTGCCGAAAAAGGATGGTACATCACGTATGTGTGTTGATTGTAGAGGCATTAATAATATTACTATTCGTTATCGTCATCCTATTCCTAGGCTAGATGATATGCTTGATGAATTGAGTGGCTCTACAATATTCTCCAAAGTTGATTTGCGTAGTGGCTACCATCAAATTCGTATGAAATTGGGAGATGAATGGAAAACAACATTTAAAACTAAGTT
>NW_021176693.1:0-789 GCF_002162155.2 Triticum dicoccoides
CCCCGCCCCGTCCACACCACCGTCGACCCGCCTCCCTCGACGCCACGGCGCCGCAGGACCTAGACTAGACGCCCAAGGTACGACCACCTCCTCCTTACTTCTCCATTCCGCAAGTCCATAGCCTCCTCTCACGTGCTTGCTTCCTTATCCATTCCACTGATTCTGGTCAGTGTGTGTATGCTTATTGATGGCAAATAACAAAGTTGAATCATATTAGTTTTAGATTCGTTGAAATATTAAGTCCTTAGTTGAAAGGTTGCAATGAGCAGTTTGCATTGTCCATTTGTGCCATTTTCTGCTTCTAATTTTGTTGGTTCTTCTAGCAAGCATACTCCATTGATCCTGATTGAATTCCCTTACCATTTTGTCTATCTGTGGTTCTTTACTTCGGTGATGTAATCATTTTAAAGTTTGACCTAGATACTATAATTAATAAACAGTTGTGAATAGTATATATCGAGAGGACTCCACTATGCAACCTTTGACATGCTCATCACATACTGTTATTTATAGTGAACCTTCTTTACTTGTATTTACAGGGAAACAATTGGTACAATTCTTGCCCGGGGCCACAGCCGTGTACCTGTGTATTCAGGAAACCCTAGAAATGTTATAGGTCTCCTGTTGGTAGGTAAAAATTATGCCATGGAGAATTACTCGATGATCTTTCTTTATGTACTTTACTAACTTAGAACCATTTAAATATTATTTAGGTCAAAAGTCTTCTGACAGTTCGTGCTGAAATAGAGACGCCAGTTAGTGCTGTTTCCATTAGGAGGATTCCAAGGT
>NW_021176694.1:0-1781 GCF_002162155.2 Triticum dicoccoides
TCACATTACAGTTGTAGTAGTGCACGTTAGACGTAGAAAAAAATTGAAGGCCGTAAGAGGAAGCTATCTACCATTCGTCATCAAACATTAATTATTCCCTCTCGGAACCACAAACCTTCTAGCGAGTTGCTCCGTTTTGTGAGGGGTGTGTGTCCAAACTTTCGTCGAACATGCAAATTTCTTTACCACATCATCTTGGTGGCATGACATTAAATCAAGCAAGGTTTCATGTTTTTCTAATCATTTTTCTATCTTTTTGGATTAAAATGCCATGTCACTCCATGCATACATATGCATCTGTCCATGTCGTGAGACCAATATATTTGAAAATTCCTTCTAATTTACTACACATGGAATTAACTCGCACACAAGTACACAAATATGATTTTCAAACCATTTTGGTTAGTCGTTGCATGTAGATGTAATTCAAATTTGAATTACGGTCATTAAATAGTTAGAAAATCACTTAAATGTCTTTAAAAGGTCAAATGATCCCTAGAATTTTCCAAAATTTCACATTACAGTTGTAGTAGTGCACGTTAGACGTAGAAAAAATTGAAGGCCGTAAGAGGAAGCTATCTCCCATTCGTCATCAAACATGCATTGTTCCCTCTCGGAACCACAAACCTTCTAGCGAGTTGCTCCGGTTTGTGAGGGGTGTGTGTCCAAACTTTTGTCGAAGATGCAAATTTCTTTACCACATCATCTTGATGGCATGACATTAAATCAAGCAAGGTTTCATGTTTTTCTGATCAGTTTTCTATTTTTTTGAATTAAAATGCCATGTCACTCCATGCATACGTATGCATGTGTCCATGTCGTGAGACCAATATGTTTGAAAATTCCTTCTAATTTATTGCACATGGCATTAACTCGCACACAAGTACACAGATATAATTTTTCAAACCATTTTCGTTACTCGTTGCATGTAGATGTAATTCAAATTTGAATTATGGTCATTAAATAGTTAGAAAATCACTTAAATCTCTTTAAAAGGTCAAATGACCCCTAGAATTTTCCAAAATTTCACATTACAGTTGTAGTAGTGCACGTTAGACGTAGAAAAAAATTGAAGGCCGTAAGAGCAAGCTATCTACCATTCGTCATCAAACATGAATTATTCCCTCTCGGAACCACAAACCTTCTAGCGAGTTGCTCCGGTTTGTGAGGGGTGTGTGTCCAAACTTTCATCGAACATGCAAATTTCTTTACCACAACATCTTGGTGGCATGACATTAAATCAAGCAAGGTTTCATGTTTTTCTAATCATTTTTCTATTTTTTTGGATTAGAATGCCATGTCACTCCATGCATACATATGCATCTGTCCATGTCGTGAGACCAATATGTTTGAAAATTCCTTCTAATTTACTACACATGGAATTAACTCGCACACAAGTACACAAATATGATTTTCAAACCATTTTGGTTAGTCGTTACATGTAGATGTAATTCAAATTTGAATCACGGTCATTAAATAGTTAGAAAATCACTTAAATGTCTTTAAAAGGTCAAATGACCCCTAGAATTTTCCAAAATTTCACATTACAGTTGTAGTAGTGCACGTTAGACGTAGAAAAAATTGAAGGCCGTAAGAGGAAGCTATCTCCCATTCGTCATCAAACATGCATTGTTCCCTCTCGGAACCACAAACCTTCTAGCGAGTTGCTCCGGTTTGTGAGGGGTGTGTGTCCAAACTTTCGTCGAAGATGCAAATTTCTTTACCACATCATCTTGATGGCATGACATTAAATCAAGCAAGGTTTCATGTTTTTCTGATCA
>NW_021176695.1:0-983 GCF_002162155.2 Triticum dicoccoides
GTCTTCACTGAAGGAGATAATGAAGTAGATTACTACGGAAGGGTAGGAAAAATATACGAGCTTACATTCAAACGTGGCCGCGAACACCTAAGTCTCACTGTGTTCAAATGCCGATGGTTCGACCCCAAAAAGGGTCTGAGACATACGCCTTCTGTTGGTTTAGTTGAAGTTAAACCATCAACCGTCTATGCCGGAGCTGATCTCTTTATCGCCGCTACCCAGGCCACACAAGTATATTATCTGCCTTACCCATGCCAGAAAGAGTACCTAAAGGGTTGGGAAGTTGTGTTCAAGGTGTCGCCGCATGGTAAGCTACCGGACCCGAACGATGATGATTACTACAACATAAACCCCATGACATACGAGGGAGTGTTCTATCAAGAGGAACATGATGACGTGGTCCGAAACAACGAGGATGATGACTTGGGTTATGTTGACCTGGACCCAAACGACGACGACGACACACGGATTGATGGTGAGGCAGTTGTGAATCAAAGAGACATAATTATGCTTGAAAAGTTAAATGAAGACGCTGACGATGAGGAAGAGCCTCCACCTCCGTTAGACAACGAAGAAGATATGCGTGATAGTGATGATGAGACCGGTCCACAAATAGATTACAATAGTGATGATTCATATGGGTTCTAGAAAATGTAAGTTCTTTTAATGATCATTACAATAGTATGCTTAATGTGCTCTTCTGGTATTAATGTTTTTCCTGTATGCTTGTTTAATTGATATCCTTACTAATTGTTTATTCTCTTCTCAATGCAGGTTTAATAATCATGGGCAAGTCCAGCGGCGCTAGTTTCCTCAGTAAATTTAAAGGACTTACTCAGAGTGGACGAGCCCACAAGGTTCCCTCCCGACTACGCGAGGATGACACCTCACAGGGAGGTGGAGGGGTCGGGGGAGGAGACCCTAGAGGAGGAGGCGGTGGGGGGAGAGCCCCTAGAGGAGGAGGCGGTGGGGGAAGAGCCCCT
>NW_021176696.1:0-2138 GCF_002162155.2 Triticum dicoccoides
AAATGAAGGGCCTAGCTTGGAGAAGGATGAACATTGGAGCAAGAACAAGCATGGAGATGATGCCATGCGCAAGGGGAACAAGAACGGAGTTACAAGTGATGATTTCAGGACTTTGAAGCCACCATAATGGGTGCATGAAGCCATGGACGAAATATACAAGATGCCACTTCATAAATTTCGTCCCGAGGCTATTATAGGTGCTGCGTCACCTTTTTATTGGGCCAGGCCCATGTAATTTTGAAATACATAAGTATAGGCTATTTTTAGAGTCCGTATGTGTGGGGAAACAAGAGATAGGGTTGATTTCGGACCCCTCCACCAAGGGCCACGAAATTCCCCCTCTCTTCCTCCATATATACAGCCCTTAGGGCACCGTTTAGACTTTGGGTTTTGTTTAGATTAAAGTTCGCCATAGCTGCAACTTCGCGTACTTCGTTTGTGTTCAACGACCAGACAAAGGCGTCACAGAATCCCACCTTGATCAATAAAGCTTTCATCTTATATTCGCAATATCCAGATTGCAATCTTAGTTTCTTGCTTGTTCTTCGTTTGCTTGCAGGAAACAGACCCTCGTGGTCAGGTTGATCGTGCTCCGGCATGGTCAATAACCTCTCGGAGTTGGTTTAGCGATTGCTAAGGCGCGACGTCCTCGCACGTTCGTAGTCGGATCGTCAAAGTCGACTGCCACCAAAGCGATATCCATCATCTCATCGAAAGACGGGACACCTTTGCCTCTATCAAGTGGTATCAGATTTCCAGGTTGCTCGGTGAGATTTTACAGTTTTTCGTAGTTTAGATCGAGTCTGTTCTTCATACCTATAGTCCATGAAAAAGCCAAAAAAAATAGGGTTAGTTCATCCCATCCGAACCAATCTGAGCCTTGCATAATCTTTTCTGTATTTGCTTTGTTGAATTTGCGGTTGCATCGTCGTGTCCAGTTGCTGGTCTTAGCGTCTAGTCTTTTAGAGTTTCGAGTTCTGTTCACAGGTTGTCACGTCGCCGCTGGCATATATCACCACCGCATCATCATCGTCGCTGTTGCCATATACCACCACCACATATTCACCGCCAATCCGAATCCATATACGCCACCACATATCCGCCGCCATCACGCCAATCCGAGTTCACCTGCAACAAATATCCGCCACCTGTCCGTGTTCCACCAGATTCATCTCCACCACCAGTCCGAGTTCCACCAGATTCATCTCCGCCACCAGTCCTAGTCCGAGTCTAGTAATTGTTGCATTGTTCTCGATTTCCAGATCACGCGATACTCCGAGTCGTGACAGAGAAGGACTCCCCAACTTCCGAGCCATCCGAAGAAGAAAAATAGTTCCAATTTAAAAAAAAACTAAGTCTGGAAAATTCTGGCTAGGCAGTTTTTAGACCATTTGTAGACTTTTTCGAAAAAAGTTTTGTTGCGGAGCAAAAAAAAAAGAGGAAAAAAAAGTGCAAAAAAAAGAGAAAAAAAAATTCAGAGTGTGCTCCTCCCTTGTTTACGTGCCGCGGCGTGATTTTGTTGGTGTTCTAGGCTCGCGTCTCTAGCACAGTCTAGCCTAGGACTAGCATAGTACCGTCGTTGAGCGTTTATTCAACTTTGCATCTCTGAATTGATTATTGCTGACCCTTTTTGCTACCATATTATAAGCCTTCCCAGCTCCACATACATCTACGTCGTGCGTTTGACTCTCCCTAGTAATTGCTCAATGCAAGCTTTGAGTGTTTTGACTACAACGGTTGCCGATCACCGCCTATTGCTGGGTAAGAACTGGTAAGAATTTGAGTTTTGCTTGACGGATTTGTGACACCCACCACCACCACTTGTTAGTAGTCTGTAGGATCATATTCTTGTGTGTTTCTATTGCTGCTAACCATGCCAGGATCACAAGCTGACGAGATTGACTGGGAGAATTTATCGAACAAGGAGCGTCATGATAAGTTTCAGCAAATGATGACTGAACAGGTGCAAGATGTGCTGAACAATTTTGAAGAGGCCATGGAGATGATCACTGGCCTTGAGAAGACGTTCGAAACAAAGCTCGATAACAAGTTTAATGAATTGCTCGCGCGTCTTCCACCACCACCACCCGCTGCACCTAACGCACCTCTCCAACAACAACAACAACGACTACCTCCAC
>NW_021176697.1:0-1923 GCF_002162155.2 Triticum dicoccoides
ACCATCTTTGACTATATTGACTTACAAAGGATACGAGATAAATGAGAATACATTTTACACGATCGCCCAAGATCAAAAGAGCACCAACCAAAACAGCGGTGTCCGCTTTGATGCAGCAACCGAGAGCGGAAAGGACACATATTATGGTTACATAGTCGACATATGGGAACTTGACTACGGACATGATTTTAAGGTCCCTTTGTTTAAGTGCAAATGGGTCAATCTGTCAGGAGGCGGGGTACAGGTAGACCCACAGTACGGAATGGCAACAGTGGATCTGAAAAATCTTGGGTACACTGACGAACTGTTCGTCCTAGCCAATGATGTGGCACAGGTTATCTATGTGAAGGACATGTCTACCAAACCGAGAAAAAGATAAGGAAGCGAATACATCATACGATGAGCCAAAGCGCCACATAGTTCTTTCAGGAAAAAGGGATATCCTGGGAGTGAAGGGCAAGACAGACATGTCTGAAGATTATGAAAAGTTTCATGAAATTCCTCCCTTCAATGTCAAGGCTGACCCAAGCATCCTGATAAACGATGAAGATTATCCATGGTTACGGCACAATAAGCAAGTGACACAAGCGAAGAAAAAGTGAAAACTTTCTCTCGCAACTATTATGATGATACCATGCCAACTTTGTAACACACGAGTATGCTATGCCAACTTTTTCAGAGTTCATTTGAAAACCATGAATTTAAGTCGAATTTTCTCTATAGGTGCATCTATGTTCATTTTTTTAGTAAAGTTAATCACAAACTTGTGATTCACACAAATTTCAAAGAATTCAAATTTTAACTATTCAAATTTGAAAACTAATGGCACTAACAGAAAGTTTATAATTTTTCTAAAACTAATGGCACTAACAGAAAGTTTATGATTTTGCTGACCTAAAAGCAGAAAGAATTAAAAAATAAAGCAAAACACAAAAGAAAATAAATAATACAGAAAACAAAACAAAAAAACTGGAAAAAAAATAAAAATAGCTACAATAAGTATTTTGTTGTAAGTAGAAACAAAATAAAATAAATAAAGTAACAAAGAAAACAAAAAAACTAAAAAAGTGTTTTCAAATTTGAAACCTAATGGCACTAACAGAAAGTTTATAATTTTTCTAAAACTAAAAGCAAAAAGAATTAAAAAATAAAGCAAAAAACAAAAGAAAATAAATAATGCAGAAAACAAAACAAAAAAACTGGAAAAAATAGGCACTAAAAGCAAAAAAAACTAAAAAAGTGTTTTCAAATTTGAAAACTAATGGCACTAAGAGAAATTTATAATTTTTGCGACCTAAAAGAAAAAAGAAATTACTAAAAAACTATAAGTATTTTGCTCTAACTAGAAATGAAAAAATAAATAGCAAAAAAGAAAAAAATGCCTATAATATTTGTTATGACTAACTAAAATTATCAAATTGAGTATAATGATAAAACATAGTAATATTAAATAGCAGGAAAAAGAATGACTCAAAAATCAATTTTTATAGTAAAGTTATTCATAAACTAGTGATTCACACAAATTTTAAAAAAACTCAAATTTAAAGTATTCCAATTTTAAAACTAATGGCACTAACAGAAAGTTTATAATTTTTGTGACCTAAAAGAAAAAAATCACTAAAAAATTGTAAGTATTTAGTTCTAAGTAGAAATGAAAAAATAAATAGCAAAAAAAAGGCCTGCAGAAACCCATCCATGGGCCAGGATTCAGGCCCGCAGAAGGCCCAGCAGGCCCACAGGCATAGCAGTGCGAGATTAGGCCTAGAGGCCTGCAATTCAGAGGAGTTCAATGAAGATGGCGGGGCATGGCTTATAAACAAGCCCTGTCGCTCCTCAGCTGGCGAGGTGGGACTAAACATCCCACCGCACCGCGGCTTTGGCAGGCGCAGGCCATTGGTCCCGGTTGGTGGCACCAACCGGGAC
>NW_021176698.1:0-1342 GCF_002162155.2 Triticum dicoccoides
AAAAAAATTATGTATGCAAAAGATGCACTGAGGACAAATAGTGAAAATCTTACCATCATTCCTAAATAGATGTGACCGTAGTTCAATACCATCACTATTGGTCGCACATTTTGAGTACTAATATTTCTAAGTGCAGGAAGAAAATTTGTCTTGACAGTATGAAGATCCTCAAGCCATGAAACATAATGACCTATCTCTTCGCAGTTTAATTCAGCTCCGGGACAGTAGTAGGTCCTATCTACCAAGCGCCGGACATGTTTGGTTGAATGGAGATAAGATGTCAATATAAATTATAGTTGTCAATTATTTTTGAATAAGCTATATCAAAGACAAAAATATAGTTGAGAAGAACTCACATAATGGTAGAATTGGAGGCTTCTGCACATTGACCCATATGTCTCTATTACCTTCAATATCATCTTCCGGATGAATATCAAAGGTGATAACCATACCAGGCCCAAATGCATAAGTCTTGCATAGTGCTTGCCAAGTTTTACATTCAAAATAGGTGTACGTGTGTGCATTGTATACTTTGACGTTGAAAGTATAATCATGCTCAGTTTTCAGGTAAACTCTCTTTACCTCCATATTTTTCATATCATTGAAACTTATCTTATCCAAGACAAAAATTCTTGCATGCCAGGGGATGCGCTAGTAGAATAGTGAAAATTAAAAATTATAAGTCATAGAAATGAAGCATATATATATAAGTCATGCTTAATTACAAAAACAGACACTTGTCGTTGTGACTTACTGTATGGAATTCGATGGTCTCATCCAGCTTGATGCTGAATCGCCTATCATCAACAAGGAAATTTATGTCGCACTGGCCACGCTGGTCTTCACAGTATTCGCACATAATGAAATTTTTTCGGTCATCGGACGACATTTCCTATGTTCATATAGGCAAAACATTAAACACTTACTAATTCAACTAATTCAACTAATTCAACTAAGCATTTACTAAAAAGAAACTAGTTATATTAATTCAAACAATCTCATATACCTAAATTTTAATTAGTTCAAATAATTACCTAATCTCATATATACCTAAATTTTCTTGCTAAAAATAAACTAGCTAGTTCTATTAATTCAACTAGTTCAACTAAGCATTATATTTACTAAAAATAAACTAGTTATATTAATTCAACTAGTTCAACTAAGCATTTACTAAAAATAAACTAGTTATATTAATTCAAACAATCTCATATACCTAAATTTTAATTAGTTCAAATAATCTCATATATACCTAAATTTTCTTGCTAAAAATAAACTAGCTAGTTCTATTAATTCAACTAGTTCAACTAAGCATTATATTTACTAAAAATAAACTAGTTCTATT
>NW_021176699.1:0-1576 GCF_002162155.2 Triticum dicoccoides
AGACCTCTAGGGTAAGTTATGGAAATGAAATCCAAGTCAACCGACTTGTTTTCCTCGCGTCTTTGATAGCCCTTAAATCTTCAGATATTAACATCATTCTGGGCATGGACTGGATGTCGGCTCATCATGCCCAAATCGATTGCTTCTCTAGGACTGTTCAACTCACCCATCCTTCGGGAGAAATAGTCAATGTCTTGACCCGAATAGCCAAGCGACAATTATATTCTCTTAACGCCAGCCCTTTGCCAGACCTTGAGGACGTTCCGGTAGTCCGTGACTTCCCGGATGTCTTTCCAGAGGAATTGCCAGGTGTTCCACCTGACAGGGATGTTGAGTTTGTAATAGACCTCATTCCAGGAACCGTTCCGATTGCTAGAAGACCTTATAAGATGGCACCCCTAGAACTAGCCGAGCTTAAGAAACAACTCGATGAGTCCTTGAAAAGGGTTTCATCCGACCTAGCTCATCTCCGTGGGCTTGCCCCGTCCTATTCGTCAAGAAGAAGGATGGTACGGACCGGATGGTTGTAGATTACCGACCTGTCAATTTGGTCACAATCAAGAACAAATATCCGCTTCCCAGGATCAACGACCTGTACGATCAGCTCGCTGGATCCTCAGTCTTCTCCAAAATGGATTTGAGGTTGGGCTACCATCAAATCAAAATCAGAAACGGGGACATTCCTAAAACGGCCTTTGTTACTCGTTATGGCCAATACGAGTACACCGTCATGTCCTTCGGATTAACCAACGCTCCAGCCACCTTTTCTCGGTTAATGAACTCAATCTTCATGGAGTATTTGGATAAATTCGTCGTGGTTTACCTCCATGATATACTCATCTACTCCAAGAACGAGGAAGAACATGCCGAACATCTAAGACTAGTGTTGCAAAAACTTCGAGAGCATCGCCTTTATGCCAAATTTTCTAAATGTGAATTCTGGTTGTCAGAAGTGACCTATCTGGGTCATGTAATATCTGGTAAAGGTATTGCTGTTAACCCTGAGCGAGTTCAAGCCGTCCTTAACTGGACTCCACCCGAATCAGTCAAGCAAGTTCGGAGTTTTCTAGGCTTAGCGAGCTATTGTCGTCACTTTGTCGAGAACTTCTCCAAGGTTGCTAAACCTCTAACCGAGCTCCTCAAGAAAGATAAAAAGTTCGAATGGACTCCACAATGTGAGCACAGCTTTCAGGAACTGAAAAGACGCCTGACTTCTGCTCCCGTACTGGTACCGCCAGACTTCTCTAAGGACTTTGTTATCTACTGCGACGCCTCGCGACAAGGACTAGGTTGCATCCTCATGCAAGATCGACACGTAATTGCCTACGCTTCACGGCAATTGCACCCACATGAGGAGAATTATCCTACTCATGATCTAGAGCTTGCAGCCGTAGTCTATGCACTTAAGACCTGGCGACATTACCTCCTCGGTAATCGTTGCGAAATATTCACTGATCACCAAAGTCTGAAGTACATCTTCACCCAACCGGATTTGAATCTCAGGCAGAGACGTTGGGTTGAATTGATCATAGACTTCGACTTAGGAATAACCTACACCCCAGGGAAAGCCAACGTC
>NW_021176700.1:0-1066 GCF_002162155.2 Triticum dicoccoides
GCATGCTGAGAAGGAAAGTGAAGGAACTGGGAATAAGTTGAGAAATTAGAGGAATGGGTGTTTGCTTTGGAACAGTGATCCTCAAGCTATCATGTCTTAGATTGTTAATACTTGGTATTTTTGGAATGTTGCCGTATAATATAATTAAGGGTTTTGCTGGAGCACACTATCACTCACACGGATGTCAGTTATGAATCGTGCATTTTACAATGGCATGCTTGTGTTTATGTGTCTCTTCTGATTCAGATGTACCAGTATGAAGTTCTTCCTCCTATACGACAATGGTATAATCATCCAACCTAACAATAGTATGGTACCTGGTTGATGTTCTTTTCACCCTCTCTGCTTTAGTGGTTAGACTTCCAATGAGACCCTCTTCTGTGACCATCTTGTATGCTTTAGTTGGCATTCAATCTGTATTACTGGAACAGTTCTGATCATTTTTTATTTTTGGTTGCTGTATGATAATTATTTGACTTTGTTGTACAACTAGTTGTCTTTTCACTTGTTTTGACCTTGTCACCATTAATTGTCTCCATCCTTATTCTTCGTCTGTTTTGCTTGAAACAGTAATGCGGCAGGAAGAGGAGGAAGGTCGAGGATCAAAGAAGCGTGAGCTGCATTTAATTTATAGCAGCTGAGTGTGTGGGAGCAAAAAAGGCATGTCTTAGAGAAAGCAAGTGCAGTATCTGTTAGCTGTGTTTTGAGTCAGTGACAAGTTATTCTGGGTACTGGATTAGATGTTAAATGGAACTGGATGATTTAAACAGACCTGTATGTTTGTGTTGCATCCCAACGTTCCATTGCCTGCTAATTATGTTTTTTTTTTGCTTTCTACTGTATTGTCCATTTGCAAATCCAGTCCTAGTTGGTGATGTTCCTGTGGTGGGAACGTCTGCAGATCATATGAGGCATAGCATTTGTTGCCAGGAGTAACAACAAGACAGTTATGGAATTACAGTGCAACATAAACATTGAATGATTGCCTATATGCAAACCTTAGTTTTGAAGACAGTTTTGAACTTCTCTGTAATCCCTCATGGTAAGATTTATGGTTCTGGCCTGG
>NW_021176701.1:0-2677 GCF_002162155.2 Triticum dicoccoides
TTGTCTCCTACTGGATTGATGCCTTGGTTCTCAAAAACTGAGGGAAATACTTACGCTTTGCTGCATCACCCTTTCCTCTTCAAGGGAAAACCAATGCATGCTCAAGAGGTAGCAAGAAGGATTTCTGGTGCCGTTGTCGGGGAGATCTACGCCAAGTCAAGACATACCAAGTACCCATCATTAAACTCTTCTCCCTCGCATTACATTATTTGCCATCCGCCTCTTGTTTTCCTCTCCCCCACTTCTAAAACTATTTTCGAAAACCTTTTCCTTTTCTTTGCCCCTTTACCATTCGTCTCTTTTCGCTTGCTTCTTGTGTGCTTGTGTGTTGGATTGATTGTTTGTCATGATGGCTCAAGATAATACTAAATTGTGTTAATTTTCCAATAGCATCAATAATGATTTTATTAGCACTCCAATTGCTCCTACTACCGATGCTAAATCTTGTGAAATTAATACCGCTTTGTTGAATCTTGTTATGAAAGAACAATTTTCTAGCCTTCCTATTGAAGATGCCTGTACCCATCTAAACAACTTTGTTGATTTGTGTGATATGCAAAAGAACAAAGATGTGGATAATGATATTGTTAAATTGAAGCTATTTCCATTTTCGCTTAGAGATCGTGCTAAAACTTGGTTCTCTTCTTTGCCTAACAATAGTATTGATTCATGGAATAAGTGCAAAGATGCTTTTATCTCTAAGTATTTTCCTCCGCTAAGATCATCTCTCTTGGGAATGATATTATGAATTTTAAGCAACTTGATCATGAGCATGTTGCACAAGCATGGGAGAGGATGAAATTAATGATACGTAATTGCCCTACTCATGGTTTGAATGTGTGGATGATTATACTTTTTTTTATGCGGGATTGAATTTTGCTTCTAGAAATCTTTTAGATTCGGCCGCGGGAGGTACTTTTATGGAAATCACTTTAGGAGAAGCTACTAAACTCCTAGACAATATTACGGTTAATTATTCTCAATAGCACACCGAATATCCACTAGTAAAACAGTTAATGTGATCGAAGAGATTAATGTTTTGAGTGGAAAGATGGATGAACTTATGAAATTGTTTGCTAATAAAAGTATTTCTTCTGATCCTAATGATATGCCTTTGTCCAATTTGATTGAGAATACTAATGAATCTATGGGTCTGAATTTTGTTGGTAGGAACAATTTTGGTAACAAAGTGTATAGAGGAAACTTTAATTCTAGGTCGTTTGCTAAGAATTCTTCTAATAATTATGGTAATTCCTACAACAACTCTTATGGAAATTCTAATAAGATGCCCTCTGATTTTGAGATTAGTGTTAAATAATTTATGAGTTCGCAAAAGAATTTCAATGCTTTGGTTGAAGAAAAATTGCTTAGGATTGATGAGTTGGCTAGGAACATGGATATAATTTCTCCTGATGTTGATTCTCTGAAACTTAGATCTATTTCACCTAAGAATGACATCAATGAGTCTTTCAAAGCCATGAGAATTTCCATTGATGAGTGCAAAGAAAGAACCGCTAGGATGCGTGCTAAAAAAGATTGCTTTGTGAAAGCGTGTTCTTCTAGTTTTCATGATAAGAATGATGAAGATCTAAAAGTGATTGATGCGACTCCTATCAAATCTTTGTTTTCCAATATGAATCTTGATAAAGATGGAACTAGAGATGAGTCAACTTTAGTTAAAAGGTGTCCTAATGATTCGGAGTTTTTATATCTTGATGCAAAAATTAATAAAAGTGGGATTGAAGAGGTCAAAACATTACATAGCAATGAGCCCCCTATTTTGGATTTCAAGGAATTTAATTATGATAATTTCTCTTTGATAGATTGTATTTCCTTGTTGTAATCCGTGTTAAATTCTCCTCATGCTTATAATCAAAATAAAGCTTTTACTAAACATATCGTTGATGCTTCAATGTAATCCTATGAAGAAAAGTTGAACTAGAAGTTTCTATCCCTAGAAAACTTTATGATGAGTGGGAACCTACTACTAAAATTAAGATTAAAGATTATGAATGCTATGCTTTGTGTGATTTGGGTGCCAGCGTTTCCATGATTCCAAAAACTTTGTGTGATGTGATAGGTTTCCGTGAATTTGATGATTGTTCTTTATATTTGCATCTTGTGGATTCCACCATTAAGAAACCTATGGGAAGGATTAATGATGTTCTTACTGTTGCAAATAGGAATTATGTGACCGTAGATTTCATTGTTCTTGATATAGATTGCAATCCTACATGTCCTATTATTCTTGGTAGACCTATCCATAGAACGATTGGTGCAATTACTGACATGAAAGAAGGAAATATTAGATTACAATTCCTGTTAAGGAAAGGCATGGAACACTTCCCTAGGAAGAAAATTAAATTGCCTTATGAATCTATTATGAGAGCCACTTATGCATTGCATACCAAAGATGACAATACATAGATCTATTCTTGTTTTTATGCCTAGCTAGGGGCGTTAAACGATAGCGCTTGTTGAGAGGCAACCAAATTTTATTTTTGTTCTTTACTTTTTGTTCTTTTTTGTAATAAATAGTTCATCTAGCTACTGTTATGATTGTGTTTTTTATGTTTTAATTAATGTTTGTGCCAAGTAGAGCCTTTAGGATCTTCTTGGGTGATTATTGTTTGATCTTGCTGATAAAAACAGAAAGTATGCGCTCGCGAAAATAATT
>NW_021176702.1:0-1019 GCF_002162155.2 Triticum dicoccoides
AGTGCTTAAGGTCGGCTTCAATGAAACAACCCACCATGTACTCCTACATGGCCTTTCATCGATACCTTTACCAAATCGTGTTCACCACACCACTCTCATTACCGACATAATCATTTCACTCCAGCCCATCACCCAGATGAACCAGACCTGACACGACTCTAAGCATAGCAGGCATAGCAAGGTAGGAACAACACATACATATGGCTCAAGCAACTCCTACACATGCTAGTGGGTTTCATCTAGTTACTGTGGCAATGACAGGTCATGCAGAGGAAATGGGTTCAACTACCGTAGCACACAGCAGTTTGAATCGCGTTGTCTTAATGCAGTAAAAGGGAGCAGGAGCGAGAACATGGGATTGTATCGATATGATCAAATGGTTGGTTGCTTGCCTGATGGTTCGATGCACGGATACGGTTCTTCGTTAGGGTAATCACGGTACTCCTCGGGGACAGAACCTGTCGCAAGGGCATCGATACACAAGCATCACCAAACAATGTGCAACAATATGATGCATGCATGAAACATGGAAATATGAGTGTACTGGGCTAATGCAACTAAAGCCAGAAGGGTTTGAACAAATTTGAATCAAAGATTCAAATTTCAAATTCAAATATGGCCTTTTAAAGTGCTTTTCCTTGTTCTGCTTAAAACATCAATTTAACTTGTTTGATCATGCATGAAAATAGTACAGATGGATAGATTGGATTTTTCTGATCATTTTTCATATATAATTTGTCCAATTTGGAGTTACAGAATAAAAGTTATGAATTTTTGAAGTTTAAATAATATTCTGGAATTTCCTGATTTAATTTAAATCCAGAAAATCAATTACTGCGTCAGCCTGACGTCAGTGTGACGTCAGCAGGTCAACGGAACTGGTCCAGGTCAAACCTGACAGTGGGTCCCGCATGTCAGGGTGATTATTTTAATTAAAACTTAATTAAAACTAATCCTGTTTAAATAACAGGGCTGGGCCCCACCTGTCATTGACTCAGGGGAGTCAACCAGGGCCCACC
>NW_021176703.1:0-1325 GCF_002162155.2 Triticum dicoccoides
ATGAGACCTCCGACGATTTTCTTAGCCTGCAAACTAAGGAGAGAAGCTCAATTGTTGAGCTTGTGCTCAGATTGTCTGAGTACAACAATCACTTGAATCAAGTGGGAGTTGATCTCCCAGATGAAATAGTGATAGTTTCTCCGAAGTCATTACCACCAAGCTGCTAGAGCTTCGTGATGAACTATAACATATCAAGGATAGAGATGATGATCCTTGAGGTATTCGCGTTGTTTGACATCGCGAAAGTAGAAATCAAGAAGGAGCATCAATTGTTGATGGTTGATGAAACCACTAGTTTCAAGAAGGGCAAGGGAAAGAAGGGATACTTCATGAAACGGCAAATCAGCTGCTGCACCAATGAAGAAACCCGAGGTTGAACCCAAACCCGAGACTAAGTGCTTCTGTAATAAAGGGAACAACCACTGGAGCAGGATTACCCTAGATACTTGGTAGATGAGAAGGCTGGCAAGGTCGATAGAAGTATATTGGATATACATTATGTTAATGTGTACTTTATTAGTACTCCTAGTAGCACCAGGGTATTAGATACCGGTTCGGTTGCTAAGTGTTAGTAACTCGAAATAAAAGCTACGGAATAAAACGGAGACTGGCTAAAGGTGAGCTGACGATATGTGTTGGAAGTGTTTCCAAGTTTGATGTGATCTAACATCGCACGCTCCCTCTACCATCAAGATTAGTATTAAACCTGAATAAGTGCTCTTGCACCTAAAGGAATGGTTTATTGAATCTTGATCGTAGGGATACACATTTTCATGCCAAAAGATATAAGATAGTAATGATAGTACCACTTACTTGTGGCACTGCCATGTAAGTCATAATGGTATAAAACGCATGAAGAAGCTCCATGTTGATGGATCTTTGGACTCACTCATTTTTGAAAAGACTCACTCATTTTTTGAAAAGTTTGAGACATGCGAACCATGTCTATTGGTATATATGCATGAAGAAACTCCATGCAAATGGATCGTTTGGACTCACTTGATTTTGAATCACTTGAGATATGCAAATCATACCACATGGACAAGATGACTGAAAAGCCTCGGTTTCAGTAAGATGGAACAAGATAGCAACTTGTTGGAAGCAACACATTTTGATGTGTGCAGTCCAATGAGTGCTGAGGCATGCAGTGAATATCGTTATGTTCTTACTTCACAGATGATTTGAGTAGATGTTGAGTATATTTACTTGATGAATCACGAGTCTGAATTATTGAAAGGTTCAAGTAATTTCAGTGTGAAGTTGGAAGATCGTCGTGATAAGAGGATAAAAATATCTATGATATGATCATAGAGATGAATATCTGA
>NW_021176704.1:0-1646 GCF_002162155.2 Triticum dicoccoides
TATCCCAGCACCGTCCACCGCAGCTTGGGAGACCATCTCCTGCCGGGAAAAAGAAGGGGTTTCGCCGAGGCAGCCTCTTCGTCACCGTCCGGGCACCTTTTTTGGCGTTCCGGCCGCGCATGGCCTGTACACCGGCTGGCTTGGCCCACCTGGCCCATAAGGGGTTCGGTGAATTGCCCGGCCCGGCGATGGACTCCGAAGATGAGGAGGCGCTCGCGACGTTGCTGGATGAGGAAGCCGAAGCCGACGTCCAGGAGCAGGAGCATCTCATGGTGCTCGCCGCCCTCGCCGGCCTGCTCGCGAGCAGTGAAAAGCCGCGGCGAGGTGGCTCGGCGCTTGGGCGGGTGAAAGCGAAGAACCGGCATCTTCTGGAAGGCTACTGCATGCTCTACTCGAACTACTTCGCCGATGCTCCATTGCATGGTGAGAAAACATTTCGGCGCCGTTATCGGATGAGTCGAAAGCTTTTCCTCTGGATTGTGAATTCCATCTGGGAGTTCGACAGCTACTTCAAGTGCAAGAAGGATTGCACCAGCACACTTGGATTCACCTCGATCCAAAAGTGCACGACAGCTATGAGGATGCTTGCATACGGAGCTCCCGGTTATTCACTCGACGACTATGGGCGCATGGCCGAGTCCACCACCATTGAGTGTTTCTACAAGTTCTGTAGGGCAGTGGTGGCAGTGTTTGGACAACGGTACTTGCGAACACCCAATGCAAAAGACACTGCTCGGATCCTAGCACAGAATGAAGCTAGAGGATTTCCTGGGATGCTTGGAAGCATCGACTGCATGCATTGGAAATGGAAGAACTGTCCATTTGCTTGGCAGGCGCCAAAGGTGGTTGCAGTGTGGTGCTTGAGGCAGTGGCCACACATGATCTTTGGATTTGGCACTCTTTCGTTGGGATGCCAGGAACTCACAATGACATCAACGTCCTACAGTGCTCCCCAGTCTTTGCCAAGCTTGTTGAAGGTCATTCTCCTCCGGTGAACTTCAAGGTCAATGGACGACAATACAACAAGGGATACTATCTAGCTGATGGCATCTATCCGAGATGGTCGATATTTGTGAAGACCATCTCAAACCCTGTGCCAGGAGGCAAGAACGCCTGGTTTGCGAAGATTCAGGAGGCTTGCAGGAAGGATGTCGAGCGGGCATTTGGTGTGCTCCAATCTCGATTTGCTGTTGTCCGGTTCCCTGCTCAGACCTGGTCGAAAGATCAAATGTGGGAGATCATGACTTGTTGTGTCATCTTGCACAACATGATCATTGAGAGTGAGCAGGAAGAGCCAGTGTTTGACACTGAACCATATTACAAGCAGGGTCCTCTTGCCCAAGTTGATCACCAGCTACCGGCAAACTGGACTGACTACCTCAATATGCGCCAGGAGATCCGAGACCACAGGTGCATCAAGAACTGCAACACGATCTGGTGGAGCACCTATGGAGGCTCAAGGGCGAGGCCAGGAATGACGTGTGATGAAACTTGAGTTTTTATTTGTTAAACTATATAATTTGTATTGAACTACTTTGTTGAACTATTTGACGATGTGAACTATTTGTTGAACTATTTGATTTATGTGATGAAACACGCAGAAACATGCCGAACTATGTGACAAACTAATTGATTTCTATTTGTAT
>NW_021176705.1:0-1895 GCF_002162155.2 Triticum dicoccoides
CGAGAGCATCGCCTTTATGCCAAATTTTCTAAATGTGAATTCTGGTTGCCAGAAGTGACCTATCTGGGTCATGTAATATCTGGTAAAGGTATTGCTGTTAACCCTGAGCGAGTTCAAGCCGTCCTTAATTGGACTCCACCTGAATCGGTCAAGCAAGTTCGGAGTTTTCTGGGCTTAGCGAGCTATTGTCGTCGCTTTGTCGAGAACTTCTCCAAGGTTGCTAAACCTCTAACCGAACTCCTCAAGAAAGATAAGAAGTTCGAGTGGACTCCACAATGTGAGCACAGCTTTCAGGAACTGAAAAGACGCCTGACTTCTGCTCCCGTACTGGTACCGCCAGACTTCTCCAAGGACTTTGTTATCTACTGCGACGCCTCGCGACAAGGACTAGGTTGCATTCTCATGCAAGATCGACACGTAATTGCCTACGCTTCACGGCAATTGCACCCACATGAGGAGAATTATCCTACTCATGATCTATAGCTTGCAGCTGTAGTCTATGCACTTAAAACCTGGCGACATTACCTCCTCGGTAATCATTGCGAAATATTCACTGATCACCAAAGTTTGAAGTACATCTTCACCCAACCGGATCAGAATCTCAGGCAAAGACGTTGGGTTGAGTTGATCACAGACTTCGACTTAGGAATAACCTACACCCCAGGGAAAGCCAACGTCATGGCTGATGCGCTAAGTCGTAAATCTTATTGTAACAATCTGATGTTACAACAAAGTCAACCGCTTCTCCATGAGGAATTTCGGAAGCTTAACCTTCACATTGTCCCTCAAGGTCTTCTTTCCACCTTGGTGGCAAAACCTACCCTTACGGATCAGATTATCAAAGCACAGAAGGTAGATCCGGGAATCTCCCGCATCAAGAGAAACATTCAGAAAGGAATTGCGAATTGCTTCTCCATTAATGATCAAGGGGTCGTATACTTCGGGAATCGGCTAGTGGTTCCCAAAGTGCGAAACCTGAGGCGTTTGATCCTTAAGGAAGCTCATGAATCTCCTCTCACCATTCATCCCGGTAGTACTAAGATGTATCAGGACCTACGCCAGAGGTTCTGGTGGACTAGGATGAAGAGAGAAATTGCTCAGTATATTGCAAATTGCGACGTCTGTCGTCGTGTTAAAGCAGAGCACCAACGGCCTGCTGGCACCCTTCAACCCTTAGCTATTCCTGAATGGAAATGGGATAAAATTGGTATGGATTTCATTACGGGTTTTCCCAGGACCAAGAGAAGGAATAATGCTATCTTCGTCGTTGTTGATCGTCTTTCCAAAGTAGCCCATTTCTTGCCTGTTCGTGAGAGTATAACCGCTAGTCAGCTGGCAGACTTATACATCTCCCGAATAGTGTCTCTCCATGGTGTTCCTTTGGAAATTAACTCGGATCGAGGAAGTCTTTTCACCTCTCGATTTTGGGGAAGTTTCCAAAATGCTATGGGAACCCGTCTCTCCTTTAGCACCGCCTTCCACCCTCAGTCGAGTGGTCAAGTGGAACGCGTCAACCAGATTCTAGAAGACATGCTTCGAGCCTCTGTTATCTCATTCGGAATGGATTGGGAGAAGTGCCTTCCATTTGCCGAATTCGCTTATAACAACAGCTATCAATCTAGCTTGGGTAAAGCCCCTTTTGAAGTTCTCTATGGACGACGGTGTCGAACACCCCTTAACTGGTCAGAGACCGGGGAAAGACAATTCTTTGGCCCGGACATGATTCAGGAAGCAGAAGAACAAGTTCGCATCGTTCGTGAAAAGTTGAAAACAGCCCAATCTCGTCAAAAGAGTCAATATGACCGAAAACATAAGGCTATGACTTTCGAGGTTGACGAGAAGGCTTATCTTCGGGTCACCCCTCTGAAGGGAACCCATCGTTTCGGTATCAAAGG
>NW_021176706.1:0-1336 GCF_002162155.2 Triticum dicoccoides
TGACCAGTGGGCCCCAGCGCCACTAATTAGTAATTAGAATTAATTTAACCCTGTTTAACCCCCCTGTCACTGACGTGTGGGCCCCACACGTCAGGTTTGACTCCAGCCAGCCGCAGTTGACCACTGACGTCATGCTGACGTCATGCTGGCGCAATAACTATAATTTCTGGATTTAATTTAAATCAGGAAATTCCAGAATATTATTTAAACTTCAAAAATTCATAACTTTTATTCTGTAATTCCAAATTGGACAAATTATATATGAAAAATGATCAGAAAAATCCAATCTATCCATCTGTACTATTTTCATGCATGATCAAACAAGTTAAATTGATGTTTTAAGCAGAACAAGGAAAAGCACTTTAAAAGGCCATATTTGAATTTGAAATTTGAATCCTTGATTCAAATTTGTTCAAACCCTTCTGGTTTTAGTTGCATTAGCCCAATACACTCATTTTGCCATGTCTCATGCATGTATCATATTGTTGCATACTGTTTGGTAATGTTTGCGTATCGGTGCTCTCTGCGGCAGGTTCTGTCTCCGAGGAATACCGTGATTACCCTAACGAAGAACCGTATCAATGCATCGAACCATCAGGCAAGCAACCAACCATTTGATCATATCGATACAATCCCATGTTCTCGCTCCTGCTCTCTTTTACTGCATTAAGACAACGCGATTCAAACTGCTGTGTGCTACGGTAGTTGAACCCATTTCCTCTGCATGACCTGTCATTGCCACAGTAACTAGATGAAACTCACTAGCATGTGTAGGAGTTGATTGAGCCATATGAATGTGTTGTTCCTACCTTGCTATGCCTGCTATGCTTAGAGTCGTGTCAGGTCTGGTTCATCTGGGTGATGGGCTAGAGTGAAATGATTATGTCGGTAATGAGAGAGGTGTGGTGAACACGATTTGGTAAAGGTATCGATGAGAGGCCATGTAGGAGTACATGGTGGGTTGTTTCATTGAAGCCGACCTTAAGCACTGAGATCTGTATGCGTGATTTAAGATACAGCTACTACCATGCATTGGGCCCTGAAATATGACCCCGCTCGACTTCTTATTCACCCTAGCTCTCTGTCCAGGAGTTGCAAGTAGTTTCTGGTGTTTGTAGCCTACTGGAGGCCGTGGACAGCGCTGACCATAGGGGTGGGCTGTGATGCGGTAGGTACGTGGCCGGGTGTACCGAATACCCGTTAGGTATCTCGGGAACCCTGTTCACATCGTTCGGGGCCGTATGGGAAACCTCGGCCGGACTCCCTGCGGATGGAACCTGAATAGGCGATAAACCTGGACTAGAGGCTTAAGTGTTTAGGTAGGTCGTGGTCTACA
>NW_021176707.1:0-1563 GCF_002162155.2 Triticum dicoccoides
TGAGAGGAAGAGAGGGGGTGAGAGGGGTCGTTTGTGTCCATAAATGGCGTATAGATAGGGAGACAATGTTGATGTTGTTCGAAATTGGCCTATGTACGGAGACACAAGGGAAGCAAGTCATCGTGTGTGTGATAGGGACTTCATGAGAGATCTAGAATAGATGGTGTAGAGAACAATGTGCGAAATCGAGAACGATGATACATTAGGGAGCTATGGAAAGAGTCACGACATATATGTATACAGGGAAGGAGCTGGGGCGGGTCCGCATGTGGGAGAGATAGAAAGAGGAGAGTGGTGCACAAGGAGACAAAGTGTGCTTGTTTGCAGTGGGGGTGATGTGTGAGGTGAGTGCGCAAGAACCACATAACTAGGGAGATAGACGTTTGGGGGCGACGTTTTGTGTGTATGGGAAATATACACTCTACATAGTGCGTGTGCTTGGGAAAGAGAGATAGCGGGAGACCTAGAGAGTGAGGGAAGATATGTGTGCATGCCTGAGAGACAAAGTGATAGAGACCTATATTGGGGTCCAGACTTTAGAAGAGAGAGGGGTGTTAATGTGCTCGTGTGTTGGTGTTTGGGGGAGAGAACGACTTCTGTATATGTGTGTGGGGGGGCGAGGGGGGTGGCTTCAGATAAAGAGTGAGGTGTCTATATTTGAGGGACTTTAGTGTAATTGAGATATTGTGCACTCATGGTTGATCAATTTGTTTCACAGTTTGGACTATGAGATAATGATACTTCTAAACATGCGTGATATACCTTGATGTACCAGAATTACAAACCTAAGATTGGAATTTTGGAATTCGACTCCATCATTAGCTTTTTGTAATTCATTTAAACGGAGGTACATTTTTTAAGCCAGGATTTCGTGATTTCAAATTCATATATAAAACCTAGAGATATACACATACGGGCATGTTCAAACTTTATAATCATCCACTTTATTCATACACATACACATTTTTTCTTTTGTCATCATATTTAGGATAAATACATTTGGAATTTCATTTGAATTGGACCGTATGATGGTATTTGCTTGTAGTAGCTCAATGATCCATATTTTAATTGAATGGACAATCTAAGTTTCGAGTTGGAGACATTGATTTTCAAAACTTGCACTTTTTTTCGTGCAAAACGAAAAAATTGTCCGCCATGATATCATAGTCGGCTGTACAAGAGCAGAACACTTATAATTTTAGGCGCCCAAAGCTTTCAAACTTCCTGCTCACATCGAAATATCACGCGCCTGAAAGTTTAGCCCTACGATATTCCTGTTTTACCCCTGCCACATGAACGAAAAAGGGCTGCTTTGGTAACTCCATTGTTTTCCCCTCTTTGCCCCCAACATTCTTCCCCAGAGCCCCTCCCCTTCCCCTCCCCGACCCCCCAACCATGACAAGCCGCCGAATCTAGTCCTCTGCCACAGCGGTGGACCTCACACCCCGTCGGATCTACCTTCCGCACCTTGGAACCCCCCAACTGCCAACTCACCACTTCACTGGAGCCGCTTCAACGACTGGCTTGTCCACCGCTCCAGATCTCCTTGACCGCCATCATGGT
>NW_021176708.1:0-977 GCF_002162155.2 Triticum dicoccoides
AGCTCCTTTGATCTCCATCTTGGGGCTCCGTGATCATCTTGTCACCGGCTTGACACCATGATCTCCATCATCATGATCTCCATCATCGTGTCTCCATGAAGTTGCTCGCCAACTATTACTTCTACTACTATGGCTAACGCGTTTAGCAATAAAGTAAAGTAATTTACATGGCGTTTCTCGATGACACGCAGGTCATTAAAAGAATAAAGACAACTCCTATGGCTCCTGCCGGTTCTCATACTCATCGACATGCAAGTCGTGAATCCTATTACAATAGCATGAACATCTCATACATCACATATAGATCATTCATCATTCATCACAACTTTGGCCATATCATATCACAAACCACTTGCTGCAAAAACAAGTTAGACGTCCTCTAATTGTTGTTGCAAGTTTTACGTGGCTGAATTAGGGTTCTAGCAAGAACGTTTTCTTACCTACGTTAAAGCCACAACGTGATTTGTCAACTTCTATTTACCCTTCATAAGGACCCTGTTCATCGATTCCGCTCCAACTAAAATGGGAGAGACAGACACCCGCCAGCCACCTTATGCAACTAGTGCATGTTAGTCGGTGGAACCGGTCTCACATAAGCGTACGTGTAAGGTTGGTCCGGGCCGCTTCATCCCACAATACCGCTGAAGCAAGAAAGGACTAGTAACGGCAAGAAAGTTGACAAATCTACGCCCACAACAAATTGTGTTCTACTCGCGCAAGAAGAACTACGCATAGACCTAGCTCATGATGCCACTGTTGGGGAACGTTGCAGAAAACAAAAATTTTCCTACTCGTTTCACCAAGATCATCTAGGAGTTCATCTAGCAACGAGTGATCAGATGCATCTACATACCTTTGTAGATCGCGCACGGAAGCGTTCAAAAGAACGGTGATGATGTAGTCGTACTCGACGTGATCCAAATCACCGATGACCAGCGCCGAACGGACGGCACCTCCGCGTTCAACACACGTACGGA
>NW_021176709.1:0-1986 GCF_002162155.2 Triticum dicoccoides
GTGAGAAGACGTCGAAGACTAGACTAGGTGTCGGACGCGGCCTTTTGCTTTTTGCTTCATTTCATGTGAACAAGCTCTCTCGTTTCGGATCTTAATCGAAGTCGAATTTGTGTTTGCGTATGCGGGGGGATGGGGGTGTTGTGTCTTATTTGTGTGCTTTCTTGTGCTCTGATTTCTGTTCAAGTTGGTATTCACACTATCTGCCTCCCTCTCGCGGGCCCCTCGCGAGTGGGAAAGGGTCTAGCATCTGCGCCCGCCGTCCCGCGGCCGACTTTCGCTCCAGCCAGGCTCTCGCCGCATGGTTAAATGGGACCCTCATGAGGCCCTCGGATGGACACTGTGATCCCACTCTAGGCTTGCGAAGACGAAGGTAAAACCACGATAACCCATTCATAACAAAAATCATGGCATCATGCGGGCGCCCATCCGGCGACGATCTCAACAACACGTGGGAACAATCTTTTTACATGAGGGGCTTCCCCTCCCAAAATGCTCTCACAACCTTTAGGGCCACACCCGAGTCTCTTCCTGCGCAGGACAAACAGTAGGGGGGAGCGCGGGGTCAATCGGACATGTCGCTCACCGCATCCCCCAAGGCGTCTTCGGAGGTATCGCTAGCACCGCCGTGGTCGCCAGCAGCCTCTTCATCACCATTGTTGGCACCTTCTTCACCACCGTTCACCACGACGCCTTCATCAGCAGCAACGATCACTCCGTCGTCATCGGAGGTGAAGGCCCGGACGAGCGCATCTACATTGTCCTCCACCCACCGCTCTAGGTCGCCTCGGACGGCCTCACGCACTGGAGCGATGGCGGCATCGAAGTCGAAGAGGGGATCGAGGTTCTGGAGATGGCTGAAGATGCGGGAGAATGCCCCCGTGAGTAGGCCGCGGCTCCATTCCTCCACAAGCTGGCGAGACCTCTCAGAGCGGTTCTCCAGATGCGTCACCACGTCGGTGAAGAACTGGAGGTTTCCGGCATAGTTGGTCACATGCGGATCCACGGGGGCGGCCTCGCGGATGTTGCCCAAGGCTACATTAGCCCTTTCCCTGAGCATCCGGAGCATGGGGCCGTGCATGTGTTCCAACGTCTGCCGCTGGCGGATCTCGTCCGCAATCCGCTGCGCGGCGGCCTCGGCATCGTCAGCCCGCCGTTGAAGAAGGTGAAGTTCGGCGCGGGAGGAGGCTAGCTAATCCTGCGTCGAGCTTTCTGCAACGGAAGTGGCCTCAGCTCGCTATGTGGCTTCAGTTAACCTGGTCCTGAGGGCAGCAGTCCTGCCCGTGGCTTCATCCTTGATCAACTCCTGCCGCTCTTCATACTCGCACTCAAGGCCGGCGCGAGCCTCCGCCATGTGACAGTCGACCTCCTCCTAGATCCGGGCCTCCCGCGCACCGACATCGTCCTCCGCCTGGGTGACCTGGCGCTCCCTCATCTCCGACCGCTCCAGATCGAGGTTGTGCTCGGCAGTCTCCAGCATCAGCGCTTCCTCGCGCCTTCAGAGCTCCTCCTCTTCAGCGGGGCCCCCCTTTCAGCAGTGCAAGGGCGGCTCGGTGCAGCTCCACCTGCTGCTCCAGGGAGTTGCACTAGTCTTGGAGCTCCCACACACGCTCCTCCGCGGCTTCGCGTCGCCTATCTACCTCCTGAACCTCCTCAAGGGCGCGGGAGCAGGCCTCCCGAGAGGCCGCCAGGGATGCCTCAGCCTTGGCGTTTTCGAGGTCACGCTGGTGGCTGGCGAGACCAACAGCCTCCTTCAGCTTGCGCCGCTCTTCGACCAACCTCAAGCCTTCAGCTTTGAGACACGCGTCTTCACCCGCCAGCTCCGTGCCAAGCTGGCTCACTGCATCGCCCGCCCTCCGGATGAACTCCTGGCGGACGGCGCTGCGCTCCCGCGCATGCCCGAGCACGTCGTCAACATCATCCTCCGCCATCAACGCTGGCGGAGGGCCCCGGAGTGGTTCGCCCCCTCTCAGTAGGGGGCTGGGGGCT
>NW_021176710.1:0-2597 GCF_002162155.2 Triticum dicoccoides
GCATAAAAAAAAGTATAATCATCCACACATTCAAACCATGAGTAGGGCAATTACGTATCATTAATTTCATCCTCTCCCATGCTTGTGCAACATGCTCATGATCAAGTTGCTTAAAATTCATAATATCATTCCCAAGAGAGATGATCTTAGCGGAGGAAAATACTTAGAGATAAAAGCATCTTTGCACTTATTCCATGAATCAATACTATTGTTAGGCAAAGAAGAGAACCAAGTTTTAGCACGATCTCTAAGCGAAAATGGAAATAGCTTCAATTTAACAATATCATTATCCACATCTTTGTTCTTTTGCATATCACACAAATCAACAAAGTTGTTTAGATGGGTACAGGCATCTTCAATAGGAAGGCTAGAAAATTGTTCTTTCATAACAAGATTCAACAAAGCGGTATTAATTTCACAAGATTTAGCATCGGTAGTAGGAGCAATTGGAGTGCTAATAAAATCATTATTGTTGCTATTGGAAAATTAACACAATTTAGTATTATCTTGAGCCATCATGACAAACAATCAATCCAACACACAAGCACACAAGAAGCAAGCGAAAAGAGACGAATGGTAAAGGGGCAAAGAAAAGGAAAAGGTTTTCGAAAATAGTTTTAGAAGTGGGGGAGAGGAAAACAAGAGGCGGATGGCAAATAATGTAATGCGAGGGAGAAGAGTTTAATGATGGGTACTTGGTATGTCTTGACTTGGCGTAGATCTCCCCGACAACGGCACCAGAAATCCTTCTTGCTACCTCTTGAGCATGCATTGGTTTTCCCTTGAAGAGGAAAGGGTGATGCAGCAAAGCGTAAGTATTTCCCTCAGTTTTTGAGAACCAAGGCATCAATCCAGTAGGAGACAACGCACAAGTCACCTAGTACCTGCACAAACAATCAAGAACCTTGGAACCAACGTGACAAAGGGGTTGTCAATCCCTTCACGGTCACTCGCAAAAGTGAGATCTGATAAAGATAGCAAAATAAATATTTTTCGTATTTTGTTGTATAGATTGGAAAGTTAAGATTGCAAAATAGTAAACGAGATGCGATGTAAATAAAAGAGATGCAATATAATAAGAAAGAGACCTGGGGGCCATAGGTTTCACTAGTGGCTTCTCTGAAGATAGCATGTATTACGGTGGGTGAACAAATTACTGCCGACCAATTGATAGAAAAGCTCATAGTTATGAGAATATCTAAGTCAACGATCAACAATATAGGCATCACGTCCGTGTCAAGTAGATCGAAACAATTCTGCATCTACTACTATTACTCCACACATCGACCGCTATCCAGCATGTATCTAGAGTACTAAGTTCATAAGAATAGAGTAACGCATTAAGCAAGATGACATGATGTAGAGGGATAAACTCAAACAATAAGATATAACCCCATCTTTTTATCCTCGATGGCAACAATATAATACGTGCCTTGCTGCCCCTACTGCCATTAGGAAAGGACACCGCAAGATTGAACCCAAAGCTAAGCACTTTTCCCATTGCAAGAAAGATCAATCTAGTAGGCCAAACTAAACCGATAATTCAAAAAAAACTTGCAAAGATATCAAATCATGCATATAAGAATTTAAAGAAGAACCAAATAATATTCATAGATAATCTTGTTCATAAACCCACAATTCATCAGATCTCGGCAACCACACCGCAAAAGAGTATTACATCGAATATATCTCCAAGAACATCGAGGAGAACTTCGTATTGAGAATCAAAGAGAGAGAAGAAGCCATCTAGCTAATAACTATGGACCCGAAAGTCTGTGGTAAACTACTCACGCTTCATCGGAGAGGCAATGGTGTTGATTGATACGTCTCCGTCGTATCTATAATTTTTGATTGTTCCATGCCAATATTATTCAACTTTCATATACTTTTTGGCAACTTTTTATTATTATTTTTGGGACCAACATATTGATCTAGTGCCCAGTACCAGTTCCTGTCGGTTGCATGTTTTTGGTTTCGCAGAATATCCATATCAAACGGAGTCCAAACAGGATAAAAACGGACGAAGCTTATTTTTGGAAAATATGGAAAATTCGGAAGGAAAATCAACGCGAACCAGTGCCCGAGGTGGTCACAAGGCAGGGGGGCGCCCTCCCCCCTTAGGGCGCGCCCCCTACCCTCATGAGCCCACCGTAAGGCGGTTGACACTCTTATTTTGCCACAAGAAAGCTAATATTCAGAAAAAAATCACGGCGAAGGTTTCAGGACAATCGGAGTTACGGATCTCCATATATATACCAAACGGTGAAACAGAGCCAGAACAGAACGCAGAAACAGAGAGAGACAGAGAGACAGATCCAATCTCGGAGGGGCTCTCGCCCCTCCCACGCCATGGAGGCCATGGACCAGAGGGGAAACCCTTCTCCCATCTAGGGAGGAGGTCAAGGAAGAAGAAGAAGAAGGAGGGGGGCTCTCTCCCCGTCGCTTCCGGTGGCACCGGAGTGCCACCGGGGGCCATCATCATCACCACGATCTTCACCAACAACTTCACCGCCATCATCACCAACTCTTGCCCCCTCTATGCAGTGGTGTAACCTCTCTCTTACCCGCTGTAATCTCAACTTAAACATGGTGCTCAA
>NW_021176711.1:0-501 GCF_002162155.2 Triticum dicoccoides
GTTTTGGCCGATTCTGGCCCGTTTCATGGACTATTACTCATCGTTTTGTGGCCCCGAAGCGATTTCCATAGTTGTTAAACCCCAAGGTGCGTTGATGGGTCGGTCATCAACAATTGCAATTTTAGCCGATTCTGGCCCATTTCATGCACTATTGCTCACCGTTTTGGGGTCCCAGAGTGATTTCCATGAGTAACGAACCCTGGGATGTGTTTACGTGTCAGTCATAAACACTCGTAGTTTTGGCCGATTCTGGCCCGTTTCATGGACTATTACTCACTGTTTTGGGGGTCCCGAAGCGATTTCCATAGTTGTTAAACCCCAAGGTGCGTTGATGTGTCGGTCATGAACACTCACAGTTTTGGGCAATTCTGGCCCGTTTCATGGACTATTACTCACTATTTTGGGGTCCCGGATTGATTGTGAGTTTACGTGTCGGTCATCAACACTCGCAGTTTTGGCCGATTCTGGCCCGTTTCATGGACTATTACTCACTGTTTTGTG
>NW_021176712.1:0-1319 GCF_002162155.2 Triticum dicoccoides
TGATTTATCTCAGAGAGGACTGCGACCTCATTAATGAACTGAATGATCTCACACTCCTCAATGAACTTAGACTTTTTTATTGCAACAACACGCTGATCGGATAATATGCCTTTGTAAACCATGCCATGACCCCCACGGCCAATGATACGTGTAGGATCAGAGTTATTGGTTGCCTTCTCCAGCTCTTCTAACGAGAAAATCTTTGTATTCTCGTTTGCACTTTTATCAGATGATATCAATCTTTCTAGGAGAAAACCTTGGTTCTTCCGGAAATAGTTCTTGCATAGTCGCTTTTGAACATTTATTTTCCATCTACGAGTGAGAAGCACTACACTGAAGCTCAAAAGTAGAACACCAAAACCACATGGCACCCCAATAATTACACCTGCAGGCATTAAGCTATTTTAAGTTTCTGTTCTATCTATAAAAAATGTAACAATTATAGTCTTACATAAGAGCAGAGACTGTTGTCTCTTAGTGCACTGCATTTTTAATGGATCATACTCAGTCTTGTGAGGACATTCTGTACAACTAAAGCTTCCGTTGGTATTATGGCAGGTCCCTTTACAATTGCCCGGTTCAAGGCATTCATTAATATCCGAAATTAACAAAATACGGATAAGATGCATAGAAAAATCTACAACACAGAAATTAGAAGATTATACTTCATTTAGTTAACATGAAACAATATCTAAGTACGTGAAGCCTACATGAATGATAAAACAAACTACAAGTAGCAACTGTTTAACGTAACCAGCATAGACTCTATCAACAGAATTGAAGTCTTTAACACTTAGTTTCACACACTTGCTGTTGGTACTCACGCAAGCATATCCAGACCTATTCTGTTGGGCCTGTGAAAAACTTAGATTAGCACTAACCCATTGCACAGAGGAGAATGACCCAGAACAGGAAAAAAGATTAAACTTTCAGATATGATATATCTCCCTAGTAGGTCAGAACGGGTGGCGTTAACGGTCCCTTCGTCAATACTTATGTCAATAAGAGGCTTTTTTCCTCGGACCGAAATTCCAGTTACCGACAAGAAACCAGAAATTTCAGTGATCTCCAAAATAAATCCGGAATTCCCGAGATTTTCCGAAAACCGGCTTTTCCGCCCACTCCCCCCCCCCCAAAAAAAAAAACCTTAGTCAATGATGACATGTTTCTCCTCCCCCATGAGGGCAGCTGATAATGTCATATTTGTGCAGTTCAGGAACTTTTTCCGTGCAAAGAACAGAAATTGCACACTAGTGTTACCACACCAACGGGTACAATCAGCCCCTCCTAGGATTTAACGTATACCCTAGTTTGATCAG
>NW_021176713.1:0-1204 GCF_002162155.2 Triticum dicoccoides
AACACTTAGGCTGGCCGGCATGTGTCCTTCTTCGTTCCTGTGTCTGTCCCTTCGGGGAAATGTCACGCTATGAGTACCGGAGTCCTGTTAGCCCGCTACAGCCCGGTTTACCGGAGTCCTGCTAGCCCAGTGCTACAGCCCGGACCCACTTGCTGATGACCGACACGTTCGAAGCTGGGTCATGGATGCCTGTCCCTGTAAGTCTGTGCCACTTTGGGTTTACGACTAGTCATGTCAGCCCGGACTCCTTATCATATGGATGCTAGCGACACTATCATATACGTGAGCCAAAAGGCGCAAACGGTCCCGGGCAAAGGTAAGGCGACACCCGTGGGGATACCGTGCGTGAGGCCGCAAAGTGATATGAGGTGTTACCGGCTAGATCGATGTGACATTGAGTCGGGGTCCTGACAGCGTTGGTATCAGAGCAGGACTGCCTGTAGGTTCTCCAAGCCAAACTGGTCGATGTTGAGTCTAGAAATTCTTTAGTTATATGTAGGGGAATTGTTTGTGGGTTGGAACGTAAGGCTCCTTTTACTTCTTTATCTTATAACATTCTGATCTGAGTCAGTCCATTCTTCTACCGGGGGTTAAGGAATTAGGATCTATTCTCTCTATCAGGATCATGTGTTACTAATCAGTAGTACCTTATAAGTTTGATGGATACAAACCTAGTCCAGTTCTACTACCACATTATGTTGTTAGAATGGATTCAGAACTTTGATATGATGGAAGCTGAGAGAAACAAGCGGGAGACCAACCGTTTGTTGGAGCGTATTGAACAGAACACAGCACACCATCAGAGGACTAACGTGGTGTCACTCAGTGATTTTATCAAATTACATCCACCCACGTTCCACCACTCCGTCGAGCCTCTCGACGCTGATGACTGGCTTCGCAGTATCTCTCACAAACTGCGTTCCGCGCTGGTAGCGGAGGCTGACAAGGTCACCTTTGCTGCATATCATCTTGAAGGCCCCGCCAGTCTATGGTGGGAGAATTATGGAGCTATGCGCCCGGCGGGCCATGTCACTACTTGGGCTGAGTTCAGTGAGGCTTTCCGTGAACATCACATTCCGGAGGGTCTCATGGACCGTAAACGTGAAGAATTTTGCAGTTTCACCCAAGGCCGACTCTCTGTGGATGCTTACAGCAGGGAGTTTGGTAATCTCGCACGATATGCAACTGAGGAAGTGTCTACTGA
>NW_021176714.1:0-1475 GCF_002162155.2 Triticum dicoccoides
GTAGAAACTTTGGGGCACTCTTTGAGGTTCTATGTGTTGGTTGAATAGATGAATCTGAGATTGTGTGATGCATATCGTATAATCATGCCCACGGATACTTGAGGTGACATTGGAGTATCTAGGTGACATTAGGGTTTCGGTTGATTTGTGTCTTAAGGTGTTATTCTAGTACGAACTCTAGGGCTGTTTGTGACAGTTATAGGAATAGCCCAATGGATTGATTGGAAAGAATAACTTTGAGGTGGTTTCGTACCCTACCATAATCTCTTCGTTTGTTCTCCCTATTAGTGACTTTGGAGTGACTCTTTGTTGCATGTTGAGGGATAGTTATGTGATCCAATTATGTTAGTATTGTTGAGGGAACTTACACTAGCGAAAGTATGAACCCTAGGCCTTATTTCCTATCATTGCAATACCGTTTATGCTCACTTTGATCACTTTCTACCTTGCTGTTTTTATATTTTCAGATTACAAAAACTAGTATCTACTATCCATATAACACTTGTTTCACCATCTCTTCGCTTTACTAGTGCACCTATACATTTTACCATTGTATTGAGTGTGTTGGGGACACAAGAGAATCTTTGTTATTTGGTTGCAGGGTTGCTTGAGAGAGACCATCTTCATCCTACGCCTCCTACGAATTGATAAACCTTAGGTCATCCACTTGAGGGAAATTTGCTACTGTCCTACAAACCTCTGCACTTGGAGGCCCAACAACGTCTACAAGAAGAAGGTTGTGTAGTAGACATCAGTGTATACAAACTCCGTGATATGATACGCTCTATCACACATAAGCCTCCTTATATCTTCCTCAAAACAGCCACCATACCTACCTATTATGGCATTTCCATAGCCATTCCGAGATAAATTGCCATGCAACTTTCCACCGTTCCGTTTATTATGACACACTTCATCATTGTCATATTGCCTTGCATGATCATGTAGTTGACATCATATTTGTGGCAAGGCCACCATGCATAATTTTTCATCCAAGTCACGCTTAATTCATTGCGCATCCTGGTACACCACCAGAGGCACTCATATAGAGTCATATTTTGTTCTAGTATCGAGTTGTAATCCTTGAGTTGTAAATAAATAGAAGTGTGATGATCATCATTATTAGAGCATTGTCCCATGTGAGGAAAAAAAAGAGAAAGGCCAAATAAAAAAAGAGAAAGGCCAAATAAAAAAAGGAAGGCCCAAAAAAATGAGAGAAAAAGAGAGAAGGGACAATGCTACTATCCTTATTCCACACTTGTACTTCAAATAGCACCATGATCTTCATGATAGAGAGTCTCTTATTTTGTCACTTTCATATACTAGTGGGAATTTTTCATTATAGAACTTGGCTTGTATATTCCAACAACGGGCTTCCTCAAAATGCCCTAGGTCTTCGTGAGCAAGCAAGTTGGATGCACACCCACTTAGTTTCTTTTGTTGAGCTTTCATACATTTATAGCTCTAGTGCATTC
>NW_021176715.1:0-3054 GCF_002162155.2 Triticum dicoccoides
TTTTCTTCTTCTTTTTTTATTCTATTTCTTTTCAGTTTTCTTTTATATTTTGTTTTATAAAATATAAAAGTTGTATCTTAAATAGTAACACTAATTATACCTCTGCCACAAAAAGGTTTAACCCCCAAATAATATAGTTTAGTATTTTATAAAATACCAACACACTTATTTATTTGTTTTACCGACAGTTTTAATTAATTGAATGCATTTAGACATTTTATAAAAATGTGGTTCCTCCACCAACATTACTTATGAATTATTTGTTACATTTAGAACATTTTAGCTTTGACTTTTGAAAACTTTAACTGTTTGACTTTATTTTGAATTTGAATTTGAATCGGTTTCGAACCAATGTGAGTTTAGCAACAGTAATCGTGGTGACGTGGCATCATTAGCAAAGGTTTACTGTAGCTTGATTATCCGGGCGTCACAATTCTCCTCCACTACAAGAAATCTCGTCCCGAGATTTAAGAGGAGAGTAAGGGGGAACGGATTTGGTTTCGAAATTCTAATGAGTCTTCTCGGACTTTGTTGCTCTTCTCAAAGAGGTCGATACATTACATTGACGTCTTTATTTCTCTGCTTCAGGTCGTCACGGCGAAGTCGTCCTTTTCTTCGGGAACTCCAACGTACTTACGAATAGGTAAGGGGCAGCTCGGCTACCACAGAATGCTTATGAGGGAAACATTCTGGGGTTAACCCATGAATGAGCATAAATTACCTCTCGAATGGAACCAATAAAATATGTCGAGAGTAAGGTACGAAGGTTCAATAAGAGGTTCCAAGCGGATAGATAGCTGCTCAAAGTCTGAACCAGAGCAAGAAAGGGGTTCAGAGCAACGAGAGTAAGTATTGCGTCTGATACCAGGATAGAGCATTAGGAAGGTGACCCGTGAATTACATACGAAGTCAAGCGTGGGGAATAACTTTGGAAACCGGGGGTGTACAAGAGAGTCAGGTTTCGATCCTGTGGAACTGTGGGTTATGGGCCCACCATGTGGGTTAAAAGTAGGAAGGGCGGTGACATCTTGCACGGTCATGATAGCAAGACATGTCAGAGGTTAGCCTATCAGTTATGTTGGCAACAATGTCGATACCAAGGGCGAGGGACGAAGAGAACCGTTTTCCTGCTCGTTGAACGAGGCGTACCATTAGGCAAAGTTCTCGTCCATCGGTGGTTACCGAAATGTCATCAACAAAGGTAACAGGGTCTCACTGGCAGAGTTGTACACCGAGGTGTTTACATAAGAAGTAAATTATTACTGCTTAGGTTATATAGATCACAAAAAAGGTCAAACAAACCAATGGAAAGGAAAATGTGATCATCAGGTTAAACAGAACAATGGAAAGGAAAATGTGTTTAAACACATATTTCAGGGGTATATCCTTCCCAAGGATAAGCAGAGCATGATATCCATGACAGGATATAATGTAGAAAACTCTTTAGGTAGGGGAGAGAATTTTCATGACATTACCCATACAACGGTGTTAGGATAATTGATAATTAAAATATAGCATCGTGCTTCAAACGTGCCTGTTGAAAATCGGAGTACCATTGACATGCTTCGAGATAGCAGTGACATGGTCTTCAGGTGAAGATCAGACTTTGGAAACACGAAGGATCCATCAAGAATAACTTGTAGTATAAGTCTTACAATTTCCTCATGGATGAATGGATAACCTTGCTGAAAAGGAATCTATAATGATAGGTCCTCCAGCCGGGGGGGGGGGGTGCTAGGCATGACATCATGTTACCGGGTCATCAAAGGATCAACGTCATAACTCTTGGAAAGTTGTCCCAACCATCATATCTGTCCGAGATTCAGATCCGATTGGTGTCAGGATACCTGAGACTCAGGATGTCCGAGAAGAAAAGGCGCAACACAAATCGTTGAAATGGCATTGCAAGCTTCTCGGGAAATGAACTATGGGAGCGGGTTTCTGAAGCAATAGTTCACCATTAAACCAAGGAGAGGACAAGGAGGTGTCTGGTGAACTCAACGGCAATTCACCGATATTCCCAATAGATGGATTTCCACCATTAAGTGAACAAGGAGATAACATTTGTCAGATCAAATGATATAAGGAAGTATGCTCGAGGAAGACATACACAATTAAACATTGGTTGAAGGGTGCGCCCGAAGTACGGGTTGGGCTGTACGACCAATGTTAGAATGGTGATTCAATTAGCGAAGGACTTAGAATGAACTATCGCCCATTCACTTCAAAGCAATAGGGTTGCTAGGAGTTTTGAATTCACACGTCATAGCTCCATTGTCGGTATTCCGGTTGAAAACAATACGGGGACCAAGGAATGAACGAAGATGGCAAGAAGTATTATGATATCAAGAATTATTAAGAGGTGGTGAAATTCTCACCACATTCTTGACAAAAAAAAGATGGTAATACTTCCGAGGTAAGGAAGATCAACTGCTGGGTAGCAGTGATCTCAAGGTTTACACAAAACACGAACAAGTTGTGTTGAACGGAAGGCAATAAAGTGGTCGATGAGAACAGGAATCATCGAGGGGCAAGGATGGTATTACCCATCATGAATTCAATTGAATTCCTGAAAGAGCTCGGAATGATGATGATGATCACGACACATTTGTCGAGAGATTTCACGAAGATGTAATCGATCGACGATGGCATCAAGTCAAACAATGATGAAGTGAAAGGTTATTGGAACCAAGGGTACAACACAAACTCGAAACCAAGCTTATTGTTCAAGGCGAAATGATATGACGATGAGGATCGACGTAAGGTTAGTTCATCGTCGAAAATTGGTGCTCCGAGCATAAGGACCAGGTAGCACCGTTAGGATCGTCACGACAATGATATAGCCAAACAGGCTAGGAATGGCGTGATCGGGTACAAACTCGTACTTATAGAAGCTTACTGAAGAGTTGTCGAACCGTAGAGCGGACTCGGTTCAGTTATCGGTGTCTTTGAGTGTTCAATAACTTCGAGCCCTAATCGGTGAGTATGTAGTACTTGACGAAGAACTCATAAGAAGTTATGCAGTTCCATGATAATCTCGAGATAACAGGGGGG
>NW_021176715.1:4482-6624 GCF_002162155.2 Triticum dicoccoides
CTTGTAATAACAAGATCAATGGGGGAGGATCGTATGAATGGCAAGTGTAAGTAGTTATCCATAAGGGTTTATCGGTGGTCGAGAATTGCAAAAGCAACGGGCACAAGGTCTCAAGAGAAAATCGGAGAGTATCTCCGAAATCTTCTGGTGCAGCAGGCGGTCATCGGTAACAAATGGCTCTCCGGGAGAAAGTACTTGCGAGAACCTATAGTTAGTTTTGTTTTTAGCAAAATCATTTAACCCGAATAGAAGAGAGCTCAGAGTCCCAGAGTAAAGATCGAGGAGTAAAAGATCCTAATACCACCCAATGGCGACGTGGGCCCATGGGCCACACAGCCAAGTTAGTAAAAGTTTTGTAAAGTCTAGACTCAACTTCGGCCAAGGAGTTGGAAGGGGGATTCCTACAGGCAGTCGGCTCTGATACCAACTTGTGACGCCCCCGATTCAATCGTACACTAATCATGCACGCAAATGTGTACGATCAAGATCAGGGACTCACGGGAAGATATCACAACACAACTCTAAAACATAAATAAGTCATACAAGCATCATAATACAAGCCAGGGGCCTCGAGGGCTCGAATACAAGTGCTCGATCATAGACGAGTCAGCGGAAGCAACAATATCTGAGTACAGACATAAGTTAAACAAGTTTGCCTTAAGAAGGCTAGCACAAACTGGGATACAGTTCGAAAGAGGCGCAGGCCTCCTGCCTGGGATCCTCCTAACTACTCCAGGTCGTTGTCAGCGGGCAGCACGTAGTAGTAGGCACCTCCGGTGTAGTAGGGGTCGTCGTCGACGGTGGCGTCTGGCTCCTGGACTCCAACATCTAGTTGCGACAACCAGAAAGAAAGGAAAGGGGGAAAAAGGGGGGAGAAAGCAACCGTGAGTACTCATCCAAAGTACTCGCAAGCAAGGATCTACACTACATATGCATGGGTATATGTGTAAGGAGGCCATATCAGTGGACTGAACTGCAGAATGCCAGAATAAGAGGGGGATAGCTAATCCTATCGAAGACTACGCTTCTGGCAGCCTCCGTCTTGCAGCATGTAGAAGAGAGTAGATTGAAGTCCTCCAGGTAGCATCTCCAAGTAGCATATCCAGGTAGCATCTCCAAGCGCATCTCCAGGCGCATCGCATAGCATAATCCTACCCGGTGATCCTCTCCTCGTCGCCCTGTGGAAAAGTGATCACCGGGTTGTCTGTGGAACTTGGAAGGGTGTGTTTTATTAAGTATCCGGTTCTAGTTGTCATAAGGTCAAGGTACAACTCCAAGTCGTCCTGTTACCGAAGATCACGGCTATTCGAATAGATTAACTTCCCTGCAGGGGTGCACCACATAGCCCAACACGCTCGATCCCATTTGGCCGGACACACTTTCCTGGGTCATGCCCGGCCTCGGAAGATCAACACGTCGCAGCCCCACCTAGGCAAAAACAGAGAGGCCAGCACGCCGGTCTAAACCTAAGCGCACAGGGGTCTGGGCCCATCGCCCATAGCACACCTGCACGTTGCGAGGGCGACCGAAAGCAGACCTAGCCTAGTGGCGTTCCAGTCCCATTCGGCGCGCGCCGCTCCGTCGCTGACGTCTGAAGTGCTTCGGCTGATACCACGACGTCGGGATACCCATAACTACTCCCACGTAGATGGTTAGTGCGTATAGGCTCGTAGCCAGACTCAGATCAAATACCAAGATCTCGTTAAGCGTGTTAAGTATCCGCGAATGCCGAACAGGGCCAGGCCCACCTGTCTCCTAGGTGGTCTCAACCTGCCCTGTCGCTCCGCCACAAAGTAACAGTCGGGGGCCGTCGGGAACCCAGGCCCACCTCTACCGGGATGGAGCCACCTGTCCTTTCAGCCCCCTCGTCAGAATCACTTGCGGGTACTCAATGAGCTGACCCGACTTTAGTCACCATCTGTATAGTATGTATGTATGTATAGTATATACCCGTGATCACCTCCCAAGTGATCACGGCCCGATAGTATAGCAAGGCAGACTGACAAGAATGTAGGGCCAATGATGATAAACTAGCATCCTATACTAAGCATTTAGGATTGCAGGTAAGGTATCAACAGATGTAGCGACAATGTCAGGCTATGCATCAGAATAGGATTAACGAAAGCAGTAACATGCTACACT
>NW_021176716.1:0-1249 GCF_002162155.2 Triticum dicoccoides
CTTATGTAAACACCTCGGTGTACAACTCTGCCAGTGAGACCCTGTTACCTTTGTTGATGACATTTCGGTAACCACCGATGGACGAGAACTTTGCCTAATGGTACGCCTCGTTCAACGAGCAGGAAAACGGTTCTCTTCGTCCCTCGCCCTTGGTATCGACATTGTTGCCAACATAACTGATAGGCTAACCTCTGACATGTCTTGCTATCATGACCGTGCAAGATGTCACCGCCCTTCCTACTTTTAACCCACATGGTGGGCCCATAACCCACAGTTCCACAGGATCGAAACCTGACTCTCTTGTACACCCCCGGTTTCCAAAGTTATTCCCCACGCTTGACTTCGTATGTAATTCACGGGTCACCTTCCTAATGCTCTATCCTGGTATCAGACGCAATACTTACTCTCGTTGCTCTGAACCCCTTTCTCGCTCTGGTTCAGACTTTGAGCAGCTATCTATCCGCTTGGAACCTCTTATTGAACCTTCGTACCATACTCTCGACATATTTTATTGGTTCAATTCGAGAGGTAATTTATGCTCATTCATGGGTTAACCCCAGAATGTTTCCCTCATAAGCATTCTGTGGTAGCCGAGCTGCCCCTTACCTATTCGTAAGTACGTTGGAGTTCCCGAAGAAAAGGACGACTTCGCCGTGACGACCTGAAGCAGAGAAATAAAGACGTCAATGTAATGTATCGACCTCTTTGAGAAGAGCAACAAAGTCCGAGAAGACTCATTAGAATTTCGAAACCAAATCTGTTCCCCCTTACTCTCCTCTTAAATCTCGGGACGAGATTTCTTGTAGTGGAGGAGAATTGTGACGCCCGGATAATCAAGCTACAGTAAACCTTTGCTAATGATGCCACGTCACCACGATTACTGTTGCTAAACTCACATTGGTTCGAAACCGATTCAAATTCAAATTCAAAATAAAGTCAAACAGTTAAAGTTTTCAAAAGTCAAAGCTAAAATGTTCTAAATGTAACAAATAATTCATAAGTAATGTTGGTGGAGGAACCACATTTTTATAAAATGTCTAAATGCATTCAATTAATTAAAACTGTCGGTAAAACAAATAAATAAGTGTGTTGGTATTTTATAAAATACTAAACTATATTATTTGGGGGTTAAACCTTTTTGTGGCAGAGGTATAATTAGTGTTACTATTTAAGATACAACTTTTATATTTTATAAAACAAAATATAAAAGAAAACTGAAAAGAAATAGAATAAAAAAAGAAGAAGAAAA
>NW_021176717.1:0-730 GCF_002162155.2 Triticum dicoccoides
GGGACCAATGACCCCCTTTAGTCCCGGTTGGTACCACCAACTGGGACCAAAGGCCTCTTTTCAGCAGCCCAAAGGGCGGGAAGCAGAGGGCTTTGGTCCCGGTTGGTGCCACCAACCGGGACTAAAGGGTGGGCATTGGTCCCGGTTGGAGCCACGAACCGGGACCAATGGTCGTGTGCTAGCACGGTGCGGCACAAAAGTTTAGTCCCACCTCGCTAGCTGAGAGGGGCGCGCAGTGGTTTATAAGCCCCACTGCCGCACCCCTCTCGAGCTCCTCTTCACTGCAGGCTTACGGGCCAACTTACTACCGCGTTGCCTGTTGGGCCTACTGGGCCATCTGCGGGCCTGAATCCTGGCCCATGGTGGGTTTCTAGTCGTATTCAGGCCGTGGGTGCCCAGTAGGAGGCACTTTTTTTCCTTTACTTATTGTTGCTATTTTTATTTTTATTTTCCCAGATTTTTTGTTTTCTTTTCTGCATTATTTATTTTCTTTTGTTTTTTGCTTTATTTTTTAATTCTTTTTGCTTTTAGTTTTAGAACAACTTTAAACTTTCTGTTAGTGCCATTAGTTCTCAAATTTGAAAACACTTTTTTTTGTTTTGTTTCGTGCTTTATTTATTTTATTTTGTTTCTACTTACAACAAAATACTTATTGTTGCTATTTTTTCCACAAACTTTTTGTTTTGTTTTCTGCATTATTTATTTTCTTTTGTTTTTTTGCTTTACTTTT
>NW_021176718.1:0-1008 GCF_002162155.2 Triticum dicoccoides
AAGAGCTGAAAATGGTTTTCCAAGCTCATGCCCGGGTCGAGAGATATGAAGTCTCCGACAAATTCTTCAGCTGTAAGATGGAGGAAAACAGTTCTGTCAGTGAGCACATACTCACTATGTCTGGGTTGCATAACCGCTTGACTCAGCTGGGAGTTAATCTCCCGGATGATGCGGTCATTGACAGAATCCTCCAGTCGCTTCCACCAAGCTACAAGAGCTTTGTGATGAACTTCAATATGCAGGGGATGGAAAAGACCATTCCTGAAGTATTTGCTATGCTGAAATCAGCAGAGGTAGAAGTCAGGAAGGAACATCAAGTGTTGATGGTCAATAAAACCACTAAGTTCAAGAAAGGCAAGGGTAAAAAGAACTTCAAGAAGGACGGCAAGGAGGTTGCCGCGCCCGGCAAGCAAGCTGCCAGGAAGAAGCCAAAGAATGGACCCAAGCCCGAGACTGAGTGCTTTTATTGCAAGGGTAGCGGTCACTGGAAGCGGAACTGCCCTAAGTACTTAGCGGATAAGAAGGCCGGCAAAACAAAAGGTATATGTGATATACATGTAATCGATGTGTACCTTACTAGTGCCCGTAGTAGCTCCTGGGTATTTGATACCGGTGCAGTTGCTCACATTTGTAACTCAAAGCAGGGGCTGCGGAATAAGCGGAAACTGGCAAAGGACGAGGTGACGATGCGCGTCGGGAATGGTTCCAAGGTCAATGTGATCGCCGTCGGCACGCTGCCTCTGCATCTCCCTTCGGGATTAGTTTTAAACCTTAATAATTGTTATTTAGTGCCAGCTTTGAGCATGAACATTGTATCGGGATCTCGTTTAATTCGAGATGGCTACTCTTTTAAATCTGAGAATAATGGTTGTTCCATTTTTATGAGAGATATGTTTTATGGTCATGCTCCTATGGTGAATGGTTTATTCTTTATGAATCTCGAACGTGATGCTACACATGTTCATAATGTGAGTACCAAAAGAAGTAAGGTTGATAATGATAGTCCCA
>NW_021176719.1:0-5259 GCF_002162155.2 Triticum dicoccoides
AGCAATCTACCATTGTTCTTATGTGGTCATCACCACTTGGTATAGATTTGTCCTTGATACGATTACCTATTGAAATTTCTTGATGTTTCCTTCTCTTGATGCTTTTAATGCTTTGTGAAATTTACTGGGTTCACCTCCTCTCATGATCAATGAAATAATCGTGACCCTCGAGCATGTTATGGAAAGACTAGATGCTATCAAAAAGAAAATGCTTACCGAAGGACATATTGAAAACTTGGATAGAAAAATGCAAAGTTATGCTACTAAAATTGGGTCAAAAGCGGGAGAAGTTTTTAATATGTTAAAAGAAAAGGGGACTATAATGCATGAAAGAATCAAAGAAAGCCCGTCTAGGATTGATGAACTAGAAGAAATTTTTTCTAATCTCAGTATGGCTTTTGCTTCCGCCAAAACTCCAGTAAAAATTAGTAAGACTACTCAAGTTACTAAAAACAAGGGTGCAACTTCTAGCAATGATAAAGGAGATCTTAAGAGGATTAGTATCCATCCCAATTTTATTGAAGTTATAAGAGACCCTCTTTGCAAAACAAGTTTTTCAATCTCGTGCTTAGAAGTATTGTCGTTGAGAATTTTTATGCAAAATCCTTGAAAAATTCTAAGTTTTGAATCGAAGAGTTGGTGGATAAGGATGACAAAACTTAGATCCTACACGTTATGCCTAGCTAGGGGCATAAAACAATAGCTCTCGTTGGGAGGCAACCCTACTTGTATCTTTTTGCTTTTTTGTTTCTCTTGCTGTTTTCAATAAAATACACAATTATGCCTCTGTTTAGATGTGTTTTGTGGTTTAAATTAGTGTTTGGGCCAAGCAAAGCCTTTGGGATGATTTTGGTGAGAGTTGATTTGATCTTGCTGAAAAACAGAAACTTTTGCGCTCACGAAATTATTTTTCATTTTTATCAAAAGAGCGCTTTTGAGTTGTTTCGTTTTGAAGAAGATTAATAAACAAATTATTCACGTCTTCCTAATTTTACATAATTTTTGGAGTTACATAAGTATTCGAAGTAGTTAGATTGCTACATACTCTTCTGTTTTTGACAAATTCTGTTTTCTTTGTGTTGTGTGCTTGCTTTGATGATTCTATGGTTTTCTTTGAAGAGTTTTTCCCATAAAAAAGTAGGAATTCAGTAGATATAATGCAAAAATAAAATATGAATTGGTTTCCAACAGTACTTATAGTAGTGGTTTGCTTTCTTATAGTAACGGATCTCACAAAGGTTTTGTTGAGTTTTGTGTGATTGAAGTTTTCAAGTTTTGGGTGATCTTACGATGGATGAAGGAATAAGGATTAGCAAAAGGCTAAGCTTGGGGATGCCCAAGGCACCCGTGGTAATATTCAAGAAGTATCAAGCAACTAATCTTGGGGATGCCCCCGTGTGGCATCCCCTGTTTCTTCTAACAACCATAGGTATTTTACTTAGAACTATATTTTCATTCATCACATATTATGAGTTTTGCTTGGAGCGTCTTGTATGATATGAGTCTTTGCTTGTTTTGATTTGTGTTTGAAGTCTTGAATCCTTGCTGGACACACCTTTTTGAGAAAGCCAAAAATTAAGCTATGCTTGCTCCTATGCTTCACTTAAATTTTTAGAGCCATGGAATTGCTCTAGTGCTTCACTTATATCTTTTTTAGCATAGTTTGCTTCGTTATTTTTGGAGAAATGCGCACATGCTTCACTTAGATTTATTTGGGAGTTAGTAAATTTGTTAAGAAATTCTCTCTTGCTTCACTTAGATTATCTTGAGAAAAAGAAATATTATGCTCATGTTCTTCACTTAAATTTGTTTGAGCTTATTAAAACCAACATATGAAACTAGTCCCAAAGTGATAGATATCCAAGGAGGATATAATAAAAAGTTTCATGAAGATCATTGGACAAAATAAACTTGATTCTTAGTAATGGTTTTGATATATGACAGTATGATATGTGAGTCATGTGGATGAGTAATTATGCTTTAGTAATAATATTGATGTTAAGGTTTGTGATTCCCTGCGCAAGCACGAAAGTCAATAGTTATGCAATAAAATTTATATCCTACTTGTGGTGCATTATTCGGTGTTACTTATGCTTAATACTAGGGTATGAGATTTTTATTTCTTGGTTGGTCTCTTCTAAGTATTTTTACTATCCTTCATTTCCGCACTAAGTATATATGATCACTACTTGTGGATCCAAAACCTTAAAAACCAGTTTTGCCATATGAGTCCACTATACCTACCTATATGCAGTATTTCCATGCCGTTCTAAGAAAATTTGCATGTGCCATCTCTAATTTTCAACATAAATTTATCTTTCGTGTGCTCGTACCACCCGCAAGGCAGTGAGGGATGGCCGATATTTTCCATGCTAGATGTGTTATTCTCACGATGAGTGTTTATTCACTTGTCATTTCACGAGAGTACGACAAAGGTATTAGGGTTGCCCTGTCCCGAAATGAAAAACTAATTTACTTTATGTTGTCAAATAATAAATTCCTTGGAAAGTGTTGGTATGGAGGGCACCCGTGGATACGGACAAGCCATGTAAATTGAAAGTAATGGTGGAAAAAGGAATAAACTTTATTTTCTGTGTGGGAACCGCCTATGATGTATCTAGCACAGAAAGTGTGGGGAGCTCTAAGTAATTTTCGTTGGTGGGAAAAATATGCCTGCAAAAATGTTTTTATCTCTCAATTGTTTCTTTGAGCTCTGGCACCTCTACAAATCCCTACTTCCCTCTGCGAACACCACAAAAAAAAATACACTTCCGTGATGATACGTGTTTGTCACTGTAGGTCGCGTGTTTTGTCATGCATGTACATCCATGACAAATTTATGACAGAATCAAGATAGTCATACCTATGCTGTCGTAGAAGTGTTCCATGACATTACCAAAATTATCATCACGGAAGTGTACACTTCCATGATGATAAATGGCGCGTCAAAGAAGTGCTTTCGTCAAGGGTGACCGACACGTGGCATCAACCATAATGGAACGCGGTTAAGCTATCGGCCGGGTTTTGGATCCGATAACCCATTAACAGCCCCGACCAATGCGGATTTTCCACGTGTAAAATCATCATTGGCTGGAGGAAACACGTGTCGGCTCATCGTTGGAACAGATGTCATCCACTCATTGGACCAAAGGCGCCTATGATACGTCGACACGTGGCACGACCCAATTGTTTAAATGGGCCGGCCCAACTAAAGGCCCACAAGATTTTGCGGCCCTTAATGGGCCGGCCCAGTTAAAGGCCCACGAGATTTTGCGGACTATAATGGGCTAGCCCAGCTAAAGGCCCACAAGATTTCACGGGCCATAATAGGCCGGCCCAGGTAAAGGCCCACAAGATTTTTGTGTGCCATAATGGGCCGGCCCAGGTAAAGGCCCACAAAATTCTTGCGGATCATAATGGGCCGGCCCAGCTAAAGGCCCATGAGATGGCGCCGACATTAATGGGCCGGCCCAGCTGTAGGCCCACAAGATTTTGAGGACCCAAGTAGGCCGGCCCATTAACTGGCTGCCATGTTTTGGGCCAAATGCCGGCCCATAATTGATCTGGTCCATTAATGGTCTGCCACGCTACGGGCCTAATAATGGCCCATATAAGATCCGGCCCGTTAAAAGCCTCCCACTTTCTGGGCCAAATCACGGCCCAGATCAGGTCCGGCCCTTTAAGAGGCTTTGGGCTCAATTATGGCCCATATCAGATTTGGCCCGTTGACTGGACGCTATGCTTTTGGGCCCACTTGCTAAATGCCCATTTAGTAATTCGGCCTGATATTAGTTTCGGCTTGTTAAGGGCCCGTTTAACATTTCGGCCCTATATTAATTTCGGCCTATTAAAATCCCATTATATACTTGGGCCTAACTACGGCCCGGTTTGCATCCGGCCTGCTCGCAGCCGATATCTGATTGGGCCAAACAAGGACCGAGACAACTTTGGCCTGTTAAAAGCCCATGAATTGATTCGCACAATCATGGGACTGGGTCCATTTCGGGCTGCCACTGGCCCATGAGCTATTCGGCACGTTGCGAGCCCAGCCTACTTCTCAGCCTCCTAAAAGCCCATTGAGTTTTTTTGCGAAAAGAGGGCCAGGGGTTACTCGGCCTATTAAAGGCCCGAATCTACTAGTGGTCCAGTTTGACGGGGCCCATGATGCGGATCATACATCGTGATTGCATGACGGCCCGATTATGTACCTTAATTTTATGGCTTGGCCGGTTTACTACCAAGACAGGACATATATACAGTAAAATAATTGCAGCATCGTGAATAAGAAAAAACCTAGACTATACAATAAAGAAATTACGACATATTACATCCACTGGGCATCAAAGTTCGCCACTATGATAATAAAGCACAAGAAGACGGCAGATTAGATACACTGGACATCAAAGATCGCCACCAGTGCAAATAAGCACGCCGACAAAATAACATACAAAACCGACAGCACTTCAATAGAGTTCAAGAAAGGTTAGCCCTGCTGGGGAGCTGCAGCACAAACAGCTGAGCAAGATGATGAGACTGCGCTTCTTCAACACTTATATCTTCCTCACTCTGAAAGATAAACAAGCAGACAGATGACAGGTTTCGCACATAAAAGTATCAGTGCTGACAATTCATCACATTTCTTACTGAGAATAAAGTGACACAGTTTAAAATTGCACTAACACAATATGGTATTGTTCAGGTCAAGACATGGCAGGAAATGACATTGTGAAGGAGTTAGCAACTTCACGCCACCACCGGATTACATATCAAGAACTCATAAGTATCAATGGTTAGTGTGCTGTCAATTTATCCCATTTTAGATTGGAAAATAAAGAGACGGTTTAAATAATAGTAGAATGATATGACATTGTTCATAGTTAAGACATTGCAGAATATGACAATGTGCTATAGTGTGGCGACCGATTCTCCGGGTATTAATTCCCAGAAAATGGCCCTTGCACTCATCAGCCCCAGGATAACTGTTAGCTGATGACGCAGCAACTTGATGCAGAAATACCAAGCAAATACAAGATATGTAGTAGAAGACCATTCTGGTCTGTGAGTACAACAAATGGTTTCTAATGGTTGATGGCGGAAGCGGTTGTGAATCATCAGTGTCTATGGGACTCCATTTCCCACGGGAACAGCTGACCAGGCTAGCTCCTATCTTCGCAAGGCTGCTATCACCGTTGCTTAGGTTCCGGGGCTGTCATCACATCGCTCCTCTCCATGCAAGAAATCTGGCCAAGACAATAGCCA
>NW_021176720.1:0-4317 GCF_002162155.2 Triticum dicoccoides
CGTAATTTCTTTATTGTATAGTCTAGGTTTTTTCTTATTCACGATGCTGCAATTATTTTACTGTATATATGTCCTGTCTTGGTAGTAAACCGGCCAAGCCATAAAATTAAGGTACATAATCGGGCCGTCATGCAATCACGATGTATGATCCGCATCATGGGCCCCGTCAAACTGGACCACTAGTAGATTCGGGCCTTTAATAGGCCGAGTAACCCCTGGCCCTCTTTTCGCAAAAAAACTCAATGGGCTTTTAGGAGGCTGAGAAGTAGGCTGGGCTCGCAACGTGCCGAATAGCTCATGGGCCAGTGGCAGCCCGAAATGGACCCAGTCCCATGATTGTGCGAATCAATTCATGGGCTTTTAACAGGCCAAAGTTGTCTCGGTCCTTGTTTGGCCCAATCAGATATCGGCTGCGAGCAGGCCGGATGCAAACCGGGCCGTAGTTAGGCCCAACTATATAATGGGATTTTAATAGGCCGAAATTAATATAGGGCCGAAATGTTAAACGGGCCCTTAACAAGCCGAAACTAATATCAGGCCGAATTACTAAATGGGCATTTAGCAAGTGGGCCCAAAAGCATAGCGTCCAGTCAACGGGCCAAATCTGATATGGGCCATAATTGAGCCCAAAGCCTCTTAAAGGGCCGGACCTGATCTGGGCCGTGATTTGGCCCAGAAGTGGGAGGCTTTTAACGGGCCGGATCTTATATGGGCCATTATTAGGCCCGTAGCGTGGCAGACCATTAATGGACCAGATCAATTATGGGCCGGCATTTGGCCCAAAACATGGCAGCCAGTTAATGGGCCGGCCTACTTGGGTCCTCAAAATCTTGTGGGCCTACAGCTGGGCCGGCCCATTAATGTCGGCGCCATCTCATGGGCCTTTAGCTGGGCCGGCCCATTATGATCCGCAAGAATTTTGTGGGCCTTTACCTGGGCCGGCCCATTATGGCACACAAAAATCTGTGGGCCTTTACCTGGGCCGGCCTATTATGGCCCGTGAAATCTTGTGGGCCTTTAGCTGGGCTAGCCCATTATAGTCCGCAAAATCTCGTGGGCCTTTAACTGGGCCGGCCCATTAAGGGCCGCAAAATCTTGTGGGCCTTTAGTTGGGCCGGCCCATTTAAACAATTGGGTCGTGCCACGTGTCGACGTATCATAGGCGCCTTTGGTCCAATGAGTGGATGACATCTGTTCCAACGATGAGCCGACACGTGTTTCCTCCAGCCAATGATGATTTTACACGTGGAAAATCCGCATTGGTCGGGGCTGTTAATGGGTTATCGGATCCAAAACCCGGCCGATAGCTTAACCGCGTTCCATTATGGTTGATGCCACGTGTCGGTCACCCTTGACGAAAGCACTTCTTTGACGCGCCATTTATCATCATGGAAGTGTACACTTCCGTGATGATAATTTTGGTAATGTCATGGAACACTTCTACGACAGCATAGGTATGACTATCTTGATTCTGTCATAAATTTGTCATGGATGTACATGCATGACAAAACACGCGACCTACAGTGACAAACACGTATCATCACGGAAGTGTATTTTTTTTTGTGGTGTTCGCAGAGGGAAGTAGGGATTTGTAGAGGTGCCAGAGCTCAAAGAAACAATTGAGAGATAAAAACATTTTTGCAGGCATATTTTTCCCACCAACGAAAATTACTTAGAGCTCCCCACACTTTCTGTGCTAGATACATCATAGGCGGTTCCCACACAGAAAATAAAGTTTATTCCTTTTTCCACCATTACTTTCAATTTACATGGCTTGTCCGTATCCACGGGTGCCCTCCATACCAACACTTTCCAAGGAATTTATTATTTGACAACATAAAGTAAATTAGTTTTTCATTTCGGGACAGGGCAACCCTAATACCTTTGTCGTACTCTCGTGAAATGACAAGTGAATAAACACTCATCGTGAGAATAACACATCTAGCATGGAAAATATCGGCCATCCCTCACTGCCTTGCGGGTGGTACGAGCACACGAAAGATAAATTTATGTTGAAAATTAGAGATGGCACATGCAAATTTTCTTAGAACGGCATGGAAATACTGCATATAGGTAGGTATAGTGGACTCATATGGCAAAACTGGTTTTTAAGGTTTTGGATCCACAAGTAGTGATCATATATACTTAGTGCGGAAATGAAGGATAGTAAAAATACTTAGAAGAGACCAACCAAGAAATAAAAATCTCATACCCTAGTATTAAGCATAAGTAACACCGAATAATGCACCACAAGTAGGATATAAATTTTATTGCATAACTATTGACTTTCGTGCTTGCGCAGGGAATCACAAACCTTAACATCAATATTATTACTAAAGCATAATTACTCATCCACATGACTCACATATCATACTGTCATATATCAAAACCATTACTAAGAATCAAGTTTATTTTGTCCAATGATCTTCATGAAACTTTTTATTATATCCTCCTTGGATATCTATCACTTTGGGACTAGTTTCATATGTTGGTTTTAATAAGCTCAAACAAATTTAAGTGAAGAACATGAGCATAATATTTCTTTTTCTCAAGATAATCTAAGTGAAGCAAGAGAGAATTTCTTAACAAATTTACTAACTCCCAAATAAATCTAAGTGAAGCATGTGCGCATTTCTCCAAAAATAACGAAGCAAACTATGCTAAAAAAGATATAAGTGAAGCACTAGAGCAATTCCATGGCTCTAAAAATTTAAGTGAAGCATAGGAGCAAGCATAGCTTAATTTTTGGCTTTCTCAAAAAGGTGTGTCCAGCAAGGATTCAAGACTTCAAACACAAATCAAAACAAGCAAAGACTCATATCATACAAGACGCTCCAAGCAAAACTCATAATATGTGATGAATGAAAATATAGTTCTAAGTAAAATACCTATGGTTGTTAGAAGAAACAGGGGATGCCACACGGGGGCATCCCCAAGATTAGTTGCTTGATACTTCTTGAATATTACCACGGGTGCCTTGGGCATCCCCAAGCTTAGCCTTTTGCTAATCCTTATTCCTTCATCCATCGTAAGATCACCCAAAACTTGAAAACTTCAATCACACAAAACTCAACAAAACCTTTGTGAGATCCGTTACTATAAGAAAGCAAACCACTACTATAAGTACTGTTGGAAACCAATTCATATTTTATTTTTGCATTATATCTACTGAATTCCTACTTTTTTATGGGAAAAACTCTTCAAAGAAAACCATAGAATCATCAAAGCAAGCACACAACACAAAGAAAACAGAATTTGTCAAAAACAGAAGAGTATGTAGCAATCTAACTACTTCGAATACTTATGTAACTCCAAAAATTATGTAAAATTAGGAAGACGTGAATAATTTGTTTATTAATCTTCTTCAAAACGAAACAACTCAAAAGCGCTCTTTTGATAAAAATGAAAAATAATTTCGTGAGCGCAAAAGTTTCTGTTTTTCAGCAAGATCAAATCAACTCTCACCAAAATCATCCCAAAGGCTTTGCTTGGCCCAAACACTAATTTAAACCACAAAACACATCTAAACAGAGGCATAATTGTGTATTTTATTGAAAACAGCAAGAGAAACAAAAAAGCAAAAAGATACAAGTAGGGTTGCCTCCCAACGAGAGCTATTGTTTTATGCCCCTAGCTAGGCATAACGTGTAGGATCTAAGTTTTGTCATCCTTATCCACCAACTCTTCGATTCAAAACTTAGAATTTTTCAAGGATTTTGCATAAAAATTCTCAACGACAATACTTCTAAGCACGAGATTGAAAAACTTGTTTTGCAAAGAGGGTCTCTTATAACTTCAATAAAATTGGGATGGATACTAATCCTCTTAAGATCTCCTTTATCATTGCTAGAAGTTGCACCCTTGTTTTTAGTAACTTGAGTAGTCTTACTAATTTTTACTGGAGTTTTGGCGGAAGCAAAAGCCATACTGAGATTAGAAAAAATTTCTTCTAGTTCATCAATCCTAGACGGGCTTTCTTTGATTCTTTCATGCATTATAGTCCCCTTTTCTTTTAACATATTAAAAACTTCTCCCGCTTTTGACCCAATTTTAGTAGCATAACTTTGCATTTTTCTATCCAAGTTTTCAATATGTCCTTCGGTAAGCATTTTCTTTTTGATAGCATCTAGTCTTTCCATAACATGCTCGAGGGTCACGATTATTTCATTGATCATGAGAGGAGGTGAACCCAGTAAATTTCACAAAGCATTAAAAGCATCAAGAGAAGGAAACATCAAGAAATTTCAATAGGTAATCGTATCAAGGACAAATCTATACCAAGTGGTGATGACCACATAAGAACAATGGTAGATTGCT
>NW_021176721.1:0-1223 GCF_002162155.2 Triticum dicoccoides
AAATCAAAATCAGAAACGGGGACATTCCTAAAACGGCCTTTGTTACTCGTTATGGCCAATACGAGTACACCGTCATGTCCTTCGGTTTAACCAACGCTCCAGCCACCTTTTCTCGGTTAATGAACTCAATCTTCATGGAGTATTTGGATAAATTCGTCGTGGTTTACCTCGATGATATACTCATCTACTCCAAGAACGAGGAAGAACATGCCGAACATCTAAGGCTAGTGTTGCAGAAACTTCGAGAGCATCGCCTTTATGCCAAATTTTCTAAATGTGAATTCTGGTTGTCAGAAGTGACCTATCTGGGTCATGTAATATCTGGTAAAGGTATTGCTGTTAACCCTGAGCGAGTTCAAGCCGTCCTTAATTGGACTCCACCCGAATCGGTCAAGCAAGTTCGGAGTTTTCTAGGCTTAGCGAGCTATTGCCGTCGCTTTGTCGAAAACTTCTCCAAGGTTGCTAAACCTCTAACCGAACTCCTCAAGAAAGATAAAAAGTTCGAATGGACTCCACAATGTGAGCACAGTTTTCAGGAACTGAAAAGACGCCTGACTTCTGCTCCCGTACTGGTACCGCCAGACTTCTCTAAAGACTTTGTTATCTACTGCGACGCCTCGCGACAAGGACTAGGTTGCATTCTCATGCAAGATCGACACGTAATTGCTTACGCTTCACGGCAATTGCACCCACATGAGGAGAATTATCCTACTCATGATCTAGAGCTTGCAGCCGTAGTCTATGCACTTAAGACCTGGCGACATTACCTCCTTGGTGATCGTTGCGAAATATTCACTGATCACCAAAGTCTGAAGTATATTTTCACCCAACCGGATTTGAATCTCAGGCAGAGACGTTGGGTTGAATTGATCACAGACTTCGACTTAGGAATAACCTACACCCCAGGGAAAGCCAACGTCATGGCTGATGCGCTAAGTCGTAAATCTTATTGTAACAACCTGATGTTACAACAAAGTCAACCGCTTCTCCATGATGAATTTCGGAAGCTTAACCTTCACATTGTACCTCAAGGTTTTCTTTCCACCTTGGTAGCAAAACCTACTCTTACGGATCAAATCATCGCTGCCCAGAAGCGAGATAAGGGAATATCTAAAATCAAAGAGAACATTGCTAGCGGAGGTGCTAGTTGTTTCTCCACAAATGATCATGGTGTTGTGTACTTTGAGAACCGTCTAGTGGTTCCCAAGAACCAGCATCTACGG
>NW_021176722.1:0-827 GCF_002162155.2 Triticum dicoccoides
TTTTTTTGAAAATTTTGGAATTTTTTTTAATTTTTTTGAATTATTTGATGATTTATTCTCTAATCACCTCTCTTAACTGCTCAAGTGTGGATCACTCATTCCAAATCATCTAACTTCCCGACCGGTCACCCATCCCTCTCACTACTCTAGCCCGAGCACGCTTAACTATCGGGTTCTATTCTCCTTCATTTCCGAGTCTGCACTTGTTGTTTTCCTGACAATAGTAGGATGTCAATCCTATTAACCCTCAGGAGTTTAGCTTGAGCATGAAGTTACACATTTCACCGTTTGAGTTTGAAACTATTATTCTAAAAAACAGTAATTATTTAGTAACGCTAATATTTCTTGAATAAGTTTGACCACATTTTGACCAAGTTTGACCAGATTTGACAAAAATTCAAAAAATTGAAATAATTATTTAGTAACACTAATATTCTTGAATAATTATGTAGTAACATTAATACTTTTTGAATAAGTACTTTGACCAGATTTAACCAATTTTTTTTAAAAAACTGAAATTTGACCATATCTTTTTTTCCTTTTGGAATTTGAGGATTCTAAAAAATTCCAAACAAGCCGTAGGCTGTCTCCATCGGATGCGGATTTTCGCTGAATTTTTTGATATATTATACGTTTTTTTCCGACATCATATGCAAAAATTATAGCCGTTTTACATTTCCCTAAACTTTTTGCAAAACATGTCCAAATTGTAGTTTTCAAATTTTCCTAACTAGTAGATGTAGTAATATAACTACCTCTCGAAGGATTTTATTTTTTGAAGTTTTTATCATTTTCTTTTGATTTTTTCAGAACTGAAATGGCGACAT
>NW_021176723.1:0-1962 GCF_002162155.2 Triticum dicoccoides
TATATATCAGCGCTAAGCGAAGAGCTGCTAGCTAGGCATTGCATGCTAACTCCTTTCTGTCTCTCCCCGTTCTGTTCTGCTTGACTCTTCCAGGTTCCAGCCGATCGATCAGCAGAGATGGAGATCAGGCGGCGGCGGGCACTGGCGATGGCCCTGGCGGCGGTGCTGGCCGCCGTGACTGTTGCTCGGGTGGCCACGGCTGCGACAAGTTACACGGTGGGGGCGCCGGATGGGCTGTGGGACATGCACACGGACTATGCTGAGTGGGTCGCCGCCAGGACGTTCCACCCCGGCGACAACATCAGTAAGCTAGCCGCACTAACTAACAGTACCGATTAATTAACTCACACACCCATTGCGCAGTTTAGACTAAAGTGACCGAAGTTAACAAAGCCTTTTTTAGGGCATTAACAAAGCCTTTTTATTTAACCTCTTCTCCTGCGCGCGCTGTGCTGCAGCGTTTACGTACTCGAGAGAGCTGCACGACGTGGTGGAGGTGGGCAAGGCCGGCTACGACGCCTGCTCCAGCGCAAACAACGTCTCCGCCTTCCGCTCCGGCAACGACGTCGTCGCGCTCACCACCGTCGGCACGCGCTACTTCCTCTGCGGCCTCACCGGCCACTGCGACAGCGGAATGAAGATCAGGGTCGACGTGGTCGCCGCGTCCACCGGTCCCGTAGCCGCGCCGCCCACCACGTCTGCCGGGGGTAACGTCGTCGCAGGCCTTGGCGCGCTCGTGGTGACGCATGCTCTCCTTGCCAGCATCAGCGTCTGGTGAAGTGTGTACGTACGTCCGTAGTATGCTTCTGGTATCGCTTTTTTTATTTTGGTTTGTGCTTTTGGTATCGCTGCTTGTGATTGATATTTCACTTTTTCTTTCCGGTGGATCGCGTGTTCGGATTAAAGCATACGTTTATAACTTGGTATCTGGAAATTTCCCACCAGCCACTTGTACTGGCTTGACTTCTGCATTCGAACGGACACAACCAAATTATTAAACCCATTAAGAGCATCTCCAACAGACGCCGATCGCGCCGCACGCAAAAAAACACATATACCGCGCGCGCATCGGCTGGTTTGACACGGCGCGCTGCGCCCGCTCCAGCAGTCGCGCTAAAATGCAGCGCGCGCTCATTCTAGGTTATTGGAAAATAGATAGATTGCATAGATTTTAACGATACAAAGGTATTTTACATCCAAAACATAGATTGCATAATAATTAAAAATGACAAACGATAAAAAACGAGATAGATTGCATTAAAAAAACTACTCTAAGTCGCTATCATCACTATCATCATCCTCCTCGGCGGTGTTGTCCGAGGTATCCAGCCAGATGTCCAACCACCGATCATTGTTCGGCGTGAAGAACGACTGCCCACCTGCTTCAACGAGATCGGACTGCGCGTTCGTCAACGCTTTGCGCCGACGCCTGTCCAACCCCGCCTCGCGGCGCCTTCGCGTGTCCTCCTCGCGACGCCTTGCCCAGTAGGCCTGCTCGTAGGCGACGTCCTCCGGGTGGCGGTGGCGCCACTCCGCCGTGACCCGCTCGTCCTCCTGGGCGACGAGGAGGCAGCGCTGCTGCTCGGTGTGCTCCGCACGGTCTTGTGCCGTGTTCAGACGCGGCGGCGAGGCACGGTCGAGCACTTGCTGGAGCGTGTAGACATCCTGAAAGTTCATCTGGCCGCACGGCCGGCCTAGGCGCCACGCCGCCGCGTCGTACGCGCGGCCGGCCTCGCGCGCCGTCCCGTACGTGCCGAGGCCGAGCCGGAGATCGCCGGAGTGTATCTCCGTGTAGTAGCCGTCGTTGGGGCACAGGCGGACGCCGCGGTAGCCGGACGCTCCTCGGCGGCGCGGCGGCATGGCGGCGGGGCGCCGGGGCGGCGGAGGCGGGTCGGTGGCGGGGCGCTGGAGCGGTGCGTGGCAGAGAGAGAGAGGAAGAGGAGAAGAGGAGGCGTGGAGAGG
>NW_021176724.1:0-1962 GCF_002162155.2 Triticum dicoccoides
TATATATCAGCGCTAAGCGAAGAGCTGCTAGCTAGGCATTGCATGCTAACTCCTTTCTGTCTCTCCCCGTTCTGTTCTGCTTGACTCTTCCAGGTTCCAGCCGATCGATCAGCAGAGATGGAGATCAGGCGGCGGCGGGCACTGGCGATGGCCCTGGCGGCGGTGCTGGCCGCCGTGACTGTTGCTCGGGTGGCCACGGCTGCGACAAGTTACACGGTGGGGGCGCCGGATGGGCTGTGGGACATGCACACGGACTATGCTGAGTGGGTCGCCGCCAGGACGTTCCACCCCGGCGACAACATCAGTAAGCTAGCCGCACTAACTAACAGTACCGATTAATTAACTCACACACCCATTGCGCAGTTTAGACTAAAGTGACCGAAGTTAACAAAGCCTTTTTTAGGGCATTAACAAAGCCTTTTTATTTAACCTCTTCTCCTGCGCGCGCTGTGCTGCAGCGTTTACGTACTCGAGAGAGCTGCACGACGTGGTGGAGGTGGGCAAGGCCGGCTACGACGCCTGCTCCAGCGCAAACAACGTCTCCGCCTTCCGCTCCGGCAACGACGTCGTCGCGCTCACCACCGTCGGCACGCGCTACTTCCTCTGCGGCCTCACCGGCCACTGCGACAGCGGAATGAAGATCAGGGTCGACGTGGTCGCCGCGTCCACCGGTCCCGTAGCCGCGCCGCCCACCACGTCTGCCGGGGGTAACGTCGTCGCAGGCCTTGGCGCGCTCGTGGTGACGCATGCTCTCCTTGCCAGCATCAGCGTCTGGTGAAGTGTGTACGTACGTCCGTAGTATGCTTCTGGTATCGCTTTTTTTATTTTGGTTTGTGCTTTTGGTATCGCTGCTTGTGATTGATATTTCACTTTTTCTTTCCGGTGGATCGCGTGTTCGGATTAAAGCATACGTTTATAACTTGGTATCTGGAAATTTCCCACCAGCCACTTGTACTGGCTTGACTTCTGCATTCGAACGGACACAACCAAATTATTAAACCCATTAAGAGCATCTCCAACAGACGCCGATCGCGCCGCACGCAAAAAAACACATATACCGCGCGCGCATCGGCTGGTTTGACACGGCGCGCTGCGCCCGTTCCAGCAGTCGCGCTAAAATGCAGCGCGCGCTCATTCTAGGTTATTGGAAAATAGATAGATTGCATAGATTTTAACGATACAAAGGTATTTTACATCCGAAACATAGATTGCATAATAATTAAAAATGACAAACGATAAAAAACGAGATAGATTGCATTAAAAAAACTACTCTAAGTCGCTATCATCACTATCATCATCCTCCTCGGCGGTGTTGTCCGAGGTATCCAGCCAGATGTCCAACCACCGATCATTGTTCGGCGTGAAGAACGACTGCCCACCTGCTTCAACGAGATCGGACTGCGCGTTCGTCAACGCCTTGCGCCGACGCCTGTCCAACCCCGCCTCGCGGCGCCTTCGCGTGTCCTCCTCGCGACGCCTTGCCCAGTAGGCCTGCTCGTAGGCGACGTCCTCCGGGTGGCGGTGGCGCCACTCCGCCGTGACCCGCTCGTCCTCCTGGGCGACGAGGAGGCAGCGCTGCTGCTCGGTGTGCTCCGCACGGTCTTGTGCCGTGTTCAGACGCGGCGGCGAGGCACGGTCGAGCACTTGCTGGAGCGTGTAGACATCCTGAAAGTTCATCTGGCCGCACGGCCGGCCTAGGCGCCACGCCGCCGCGTCGTACGCGCGGCCGGCCTCGCGCGCCGTCCCGTACGTGCCGAGGCCGAGCCGGAGATCGCCGGAGTGTATCTCCGTGTAGTAGCCGTCGTTGGGGCACAGGCGGACGCCGCGGTAGCCGGACGCTCCTCGGCGGCGCGGCGGCATGGCGGCGGGGCGCCGGGGCGGCGGAGGCGGGTCGGTGGCGGGGCGCTGGAGCGGTGCGTGGCAGAGAGAGAGAGGAAGAGGAGAAGAGGAGGCGTGGAGAGG
>NW_021176725.1:0-936 GCF_002162155.2 Triticum dicoccoides
TACGTCGTGCGTTTGACTCTCCCTGGTAATCGCTCTATCCAAGCTTTGAGAGTTTTTGACTACAACGGTTGCCGATCACCGCCTGCTGCTGGGTAAGAACTGGTAAGAATTTGAGATTTGCTTGACGGATTTGTGACACCCACCACCACTACTTGTTCGTAGTCTGTAGGATCATATTCTTGTGTGTTTCTATTGCTGCTAACCATGCCAGGATCACAAGCCGACGAGATTGACTGGGAGAATTTATCGAACAAGGAGCTTCATGATAAGTTTCAGCAAATGATGACTGAACAGGTGCAAGATGTGCTGAACAATTTTGAAGAGGCCATGGAGAAGATCACTGGCTTTGAGAAGACGTTCGAAACAAAGCTCGATAACAAGTTTAATGAATTGCTCGCGCGTCTTCCACCACCACCACCCGCTGCAGCTAATGCACCTCTCCAACAGCAACAACAACGACTACCTTCACGTCGTGAAGCAGACCTCCGCCGAGCAAGCCGTGTTCCTCTTGCGTTTGGCCAAACTGTTGGTGCTGCTGTTGATACTTCTGTGGCTCCTGCTGCTGAGGCGGAGGAGGATGATTATGTGGGAGATTATGAGGATGAGGTTGATCAAAATCAACACTACGTGCAGCCACCTGTACCACCACCAGCAGGTCGACCTCAGGTATATATTCGTAATGGTAGGCCTGCACCACCACCTCAGGTACGAGATGATGTCCATATTCCTAAACTGAAATTGAATATTCCACCATTTGAGGGTAGATATGTTCCTGATATATATCTTACTTGGGAGTTAGAAACTGAACAACGATTTACATGTTTACAATATCCTGAGGAGAGACGAGTTGCTGCTGCCGTTTGTGCTTTCACTAGTTTTGCATGTGTATGGTGGTCTGAACATTGTAGATTATATCCTATTCCAACTACTTGGGCT
>NW_021176726.1:0-1525 GCF_002162155.2 Triticum dicoccoides
AGATTGCAATCTGGATATTGCGAATATAAGATGAAAGCTTTATTGATCAAGGTGGGGTTCTGTGACGCCTTTGTCTGGTCGTTGAACACAAACGAAGTACGCGAAGTTGCAGCTATGGCGAAATTTTAATCTAAACAAAACCCAAAGTCTAAACGATGCCCTAAGGGCTGTATATATGGAGGAAGAGGGGGGGAATTTCGTGGCCCTTGGTGGAGGGGTCCGAAATCAACCCTATCTCTTGTTTCCCCACACATACGGACTCTAAAAATAGCCTATACTTATGTATTTCGAAATTACATGGGCCTGGCCCAATAATAAGGTGACGCAGCACCTAAAATAGCCTCGGGACGAAATTTATGAAGTGGCATCTTGTATATTTCGTCCAAGGCTTCATGCACCCATTATGGTGGCTTCAAAGTCCTGAAATCATCACTTGTAACTCCGTTCTTGTTCCCCTTGCGCATGCCATCATCTCCATGCTTGTTCTTACTCCAATGTTCATCCTTCTCCAAGCTAGGCCCTTCATTTGTAAGCAAAACAAATGTATAGCAGCATCATATTCTCATGAACATTAGAATCATTACCAAGAAACGAAAGTACCTGGTAATTTAGTTGGCGTGCACGAGCTCTAGTAATTGGTCCAGTATGTATAGCAGCAGGGGCTGTGGGTGTAACAATTGTATTGATGTCCTCATCATCCTCCCCTTCTTGAAATGAAGTCGTCCTCGACGGAAGTTCATCTTCCTCACCCAAATAAGGCTTCAAATCTGCAATGTTAAAAGTGGGACTAACCCCAAAATCTGCAGGCAGCTCAAGTTTATATGCATTATCATTTATTTTCTCTAACACCTTAAAGGGACCATCAGCACGTGGCATTAACTTTGATTTGCGCAAATCAGGAAATCTATCCTTACGCAAATGTATCCAAACAAGATCTCCAGGTGCAAACACAACATGTTTACTACCCTTATCTCCAGCAAGTTTATATTTAGCATTCATACGCTCAATGTTTTCCTTAGTTAACTCATGCATTTTTAAAATCAATTCAGCACGTTGTTTAGCATCAAAATTAACCTTCTCCGAAGATGGAAGAGACAACAAATCAATAGGTGCACGAGGTAGGAAACCATACACAACTTCAAAAGGGCACATCTTAGTAGCAGAATGCAATGAACGATTATAAGCAAATTCAATATGAGGCAAGCATTCCTCCCACATTTTCTTATTATTCTTCAAAACAGCCCTAAGCATAGTAGACAACGTTCTATTGACTACTTCAGTTTGTCCATCAGTTTGGGGGTGACAAGTAGTACTAAAAAGCAGTTTAGTCCCCAACTTAGCCCATAAACATCTCCAAAAGTGGCTAAGAAATTTAGTATCACGATCTGAAACAATAGTATTTGGCACACCATGCAAGCGAATAATTTCATGAAAGAACAAATCAGCAACATTAACAGCATCATCGCTTTTATGACATGGTATAAAGTGTGCCATTTTCGAGAATCTATCCACGACAACAAATATG
>NW_021176727.1:0-4371 GCF_002162155.2 Triticum dicoccoides
ACGATCGAATCTCGGGCAAGTAACATATCGATAGACAAAGGGAATAGCGTACGGGATTGATTAAATCCTCGACATCGTGGTTCATCCGATGAGATCATCGTGGAGCATGTGGGAGCCAACATGGGTATCCAGATCCCGCTGTTGGTTATTGACCGGAGAGTCGTCTCGGTCATGTCTGCTTGTCTCCCGAACCCGTAGGGTCTACACACTTAAGGTTCGGTGACGCTAGGGTTATGAAGATATGTATATGCAGAAACCCGAATGTTGTTCGGAGTCCCGGATGAGATCCCGGATGTCACGAGGAGTTCCGGAATGGTCCGGAGGTAAAGAATTATATATAGGAAGTGCTATTTCGGGCATCGGGACAAGTTTCGGGGTTATCGGTATTGTACCGGGACCACCGGAAGGGTCCCAGGGGTCCACCGGGTGGGGCCACCTGTCCCGAGGGGCCACATGGGCTGTAGGGGGTGCACCTTGGCCTAGATGGGCCAAGGGCACCAGCCCCTATAGGCCCATGCGCCTAGGGTTTCCACCATGGAAGAGTCCATGTGGTGGAAGGCACCCCTAGGTGCCTTGGGGGGGAGGGAAACCTCCCCTTGGCCGCCGCCCCCCCCTAGTAGATGCCATCTACTAGGGCCGGCGCCCCCCCTGGCACCCCTATATATAGTGGGGGGGAGAGGAGGGATTTTACACCAGCCCCTGGCGCCTCCATCTCCCCCCATTACGTCTCTCCCTCGTAGTCTCGGCGAAGCCCTGCTGCTGTGACGCCCTGCATCCACCACCACGCCGTCGTGCTGCTGGATCTTCATCAACCTCTCCTCCCCCCTTGCTGGATCAAGAAGGAAGAGACGTCTCCCGTCTCGTACGTGTGTTGAACGCGGAGGTGCCGTCCGTTCGGCGCTGGTCATCGGTGATTTGGATCACGTCGAGTACGACTACATCATCACCGTTCTTTTGAACGCTTCCATGCGCGATCTACAAAGGTATGTAGATGCATCTAATCACTCGTTGCTAGATGAACTCCTAGATGATCTTGGTGAAATGAGTAGGAAAATTTTTGTTTTCTGCAACGTTCCCCAACAGTGGCATCATGAGCTAGGTTTATGCGTAGTTCTTCTTGCGCGAGTAGAACACAATTTGTTGTGGGCGTAGATTTGTCAACTTTCTTGCCGTTACTAGTCCTTTCTTGCTTCAGCGGTATTGTGGGATGAAGCGGCCCGAACCAACCTTACACGTACGCGTACGTGAGACCGGTTCCACCGACTAACATGCACTAGTTGCATAAGGTGGCTGGCGGGTGTCTGTCTCTCCTACTTTAGTTGGAGCGGAATCGATGAACAGGGTCCTTATGAAGGGTAAATAGAAGTTGACAAATCACGTTGTGCCTTTAACGTAGGTAAGAAAACGTTCTTGCTAGAACCCTAATTCAGCCACGTAAAACTTGCAACAACAATTAGAGGACGTCTAACTTGTTTTTGCAGCAAGTGGTTTGTGATATGATATGGCCAAAGTTGTGATGAATGATGAATGATCTATATGTGATGTATGAGATGTTCATGCTATTGTAATAGGATTCACGACTTGCATGTCGATGAGTATGACAACCGGCAGGAGCCATAGGAGTTGTCTTTATTCTTTTATATGACCTGCGTGTCATCAAGAAACGCCATGTAAATTACTTTACTTTATTGCTAAATGCGTTAGCCATAGTAGTAGAAGTAATAGTTGGCGAGCAACTTCATGGAGACACGATGATGGAGATCATGATGATGGAGATCATGGTGTCAAGCCGGTGACAAGATGATCATGGAGCCCCAAGATGGAGATCAAAGGAGCTATGTGATAATGGCCATATCATGTCACGTTTATTATTTGATTGCATGTGATGTTTATCATGTTTTGCATCTTGTTTACTTAGAACGACGGTAGTAAATAAGATGATCCCTCACAATAATTTCAAGAAGTGTTCCCCCTAACTGTGCACCGTTGCGACAGTTCGCTGTTTCAAAACACCACGTGATGATCGGGTGTTTTATTCAGACGTTCACATACAACGGGTGTAAGACAGATTTACACATGCAAACACTTAGGTTGACTTGACGAGCCTAGCATGTACAGACATGGCCTCGGAACACAGAAGACCGAAAGGTCGAGCATGAGTCGTATAGAAGATACGATCAACATGAAGATGTTCACCGATGTTGACTAGTCCGTCTCACGTGATGATCGGACACGGTCTAGTTTAACTCGGATCATGTAATACTTAGATGACTAGAGGGATGTCTAATCTAAGTGGGAGTTCACTAATAATTTGATTAGTTGAACTTAATTATCATGACCTTAGTCTAAAATCTTTGCAATATGTCTTGTAGATCAAATGGCCAACGTAGTCCTCAACTTCAACGCGTTCCTAGAGAAAACTAAGCTGAAAGACGATGGCAGCAACTATACGGACTGGGTCCGGAACCTGAGGATCATCCTCATAGCTGCCAAGAAAGATTATGTCCTACAAGCACCGCTTGGTGACGCACCCGTTCTCCCTGCGGAACAAGACGTTATGAACGCTTGGCAGGCACGTTCCGATGACTACTCCCTCGTTCAGTGCGGCATGCTTTACAGCCTAGAGCCGGGGCTCCAAAAGCGTTTTGAGAGACATGGAGCATATGAGATGTTCGAAGAGCTGAAAATGGTTTTCCAAGCTCATGCCCGGGTCGAGAGATATGAAGTCTCCGACAAATTCTTCAGCTGTAAGATGGAGGAAAACAGTTCTGTCAGTGAGCACATACTCACTATGTCTGGGTTGCATAACCGCTTGACTCAGCTGGGAGTTAATCTCCCGGATGATGCGGTCATTGACAGAATCCTCCAGTCGCTTCCACCAAGCTACAAGAGCTTTGTGATGAACTTCAATATGCAGGGGATGGAAAAGACCATTCCTGAAGTATTTGCTATGCTGAAATCAGCAGAGGTAGAAGTCAGGAAGGAACATCAAGTGCTGATGGTCAATAAAACCACTAAGTTCAAGAAAGGCAAGGGTAAAAAGAACTTCAAGAAGGACGGCAAGGAGGTTGCCGCGCCCGGCAAGCAAGCTGCCGGGAAGAAACCAAAGAATGGACCCAAGCCCGAGACTGAGTGCTTTTATTGCAAGGGAAGCGGTCACTGGAAGCGGAACTGCCCTAAGTACTTAGCGGATAAGAAGGCCGGCAAAACAAAAGGTATATGTGATATACATGTAATTGATGTGTACCTTACTAGTGCCCGTAGTAGCTCCTGGGTATTTGATACCGGTGCAGTTGCTCACATTTGTAACTCAAAGCAGGGGCTACGGAATAAGTGGAAACTGGCAAAGGACGAGGTGACGATGCGCGTCGGGAATGGTTCCAAGGTCAATGTGATCGCCGTCGGCACGCTACCTCGGCATCTCCCTTCGGGATTAGTTTTAAACCTTAATAATTGTTATTTAGTGCCAGCTTTGAGCATGAACATTGTATCGGGATCTCGTTTAATTCGAGATGGCTACTCTTTTAAATCTGAGAATAATGGTTGTTCCATTTTTATGAGAGATATGTTTTATGGTCATGCTCCTATGGTGAATGGTTTATTCTTTATGAATCTCGAATGTGATGCTACACATGTTCATAATGTGAGTACCAAAAGAAGTAAGGTTGATAATGATAGTCCCACATACCTGTGGCACTGCCGCCTTGGTCACATAAGTGTCAAACGCATGAAGAAGCTCCATGCTGATGGACTTTTAGAGTCTCTTGATTATGAATCATTTGACACATGCGAACCATGCCTTATGGGTAAAATGACCAAGACTCCGTTCTCAGGAACAATGGAGCGAGCAACCGACTTATTGGAAATCATACATACTGATGTGTGCGGTCCAATGAGTGTTGAGACTCGCGGTGGCTATCGTTATGTTCTCACCCTCACTGATGATTTAAGTAGGTATGGGTATATCTACTTAATGAAACACAAGTCTGAAACCTTTGAAAAGTTCAAGGAATTTCAGAGTGAGGTTGAAAATCAACGTGACAGGAAAATCAAGTTTCTACGATCAGATCGTGGAGGAGAATACTTGAGTCACGAGTTTGGGGCACACTTAAGAAAATGTGGAATAGTTTCACAACTCACGCCGCCTGGAACACCTCAGTGTAATGGTGTGTCCGAACGTCGTAATCGCACTCTGTTAGATATGGTGCGATCTATGATGTCTCTTACCGATTTACCGCTTTCTTTTTGGGGCTATGCTTTAGAGACTGCCGCATTCACTTTAAATAGGGCTCCGTCGAAATCCGTTGAGACGACACCGTATGAATTATGGTTTGGGAAGAAACCTAAGCTGTCGTTTCTAAAAGTTTGGGG
>NW_021176728.1:0-1282 GCF_002162155.2 Triticum dicoccoides
TGGCACAGACTTACAGGGACAGGCATCCATGACCCAGCTCCGAACGTGTCGGTCATCAGCAAGTGGGTCCGGGCTGTAGCACTGGGCTAGCAGGACTCCGGTAAACCGGGCTGTAGCGGGCTAACAGGACTCCGGTACTCAAAGCGTGACATTTCCCCGAAGGGACAGACACAGGAACGAAGAAGGACACATGCCGGCCAGCCTAAGTGTTCCAGAGCAGTAGCGAGCTACCATGGCTCAGCGGTAACACTAGGAGACATTTCCCGGTAAGAGAGGCTACTAAAGATAAACAACTAGATAGTCAGATCCCACACATACCAAGCATTTCAGTCATACACACAATATGCTCGATATGTGCAAATACAACGAAGCATCACAACATGACTCTACGACACAAGTACTTTATTTAAGGCTCAGGGAGCCATACATAACATACACAAAGGTACGGGTCTCACGACCCAACATACAAGTCATACAGTCATACAAACCAGCAGCGGAAGTAACTTGTCTGAGTACAGACAACTAGTAAAATAAAAGAGGCTTGGGAAGCCAAGCTATACTACAAGGTCCTTCACAAGCTCAGGGTCACCACCTGGGTCTTTAGCCTACTCGTTGATGTCAACGTCTACATAGAACCCATCAGAAGGGGTTGCAGCGTCTTCTGTAAAATGTAGATTATAGCAACATGAGTACAAAGGTACTCAGCAAGACTTACATCAGATCCTATATACATGCATATTATCAAGAAGGGTTGGTGGAGTTATTGCAGCAAGCCAGCTTTGACTCTTGGCTAGACTATCCTACGATACTCCAACTTGAAATGATTTTGCGCACACGAGTCCACTACTCACCACTTCAATACACTACCGAGGATCCACCTCCATCTTCCTACGGAAGAGCCATCCTCGGCACTCACACTTATCTTGAGGCTTTTAGCAGTTTCCATTTACTTGTCTATGAACTGTATAGGCAACCAAGTAGTCCTTTACCGCGGACGCGGCTATTCGAATAGATCATGATAACCCTGCAGGGGTGTACTTCTTCATACATGTTTCCACCACTTAGCGTCTGCACACGACATGTGCTCGGCAGACTTCAAGCGAAAGCCGACGTGGGTGTAGACCACGACCTACCTAAACACTTAAGCCTCTAGTCCAGGTTTATCGCCTATTCAGGTTCCATCCGCAGGGAGTCCGGCCGAGGTTTCCCATACGGCCCCGAACGATGTGAACAGGGTTCCCGAGATACCTAACGGGTATTCGGTACACCGTGCCACGTACCT
>NW_021176729.1:0-993 GCF_002162155.2 Triticum dicoccoides
CCGGCCCAGTCGGCGGGGTTGCAGGGCGCGACGATGGCGAAGGCAGCCCAGAAGCCAGAGGCGACCAGGCCAGGACGTCGATCGGCCGTGCATGAGCACGGAAACCGAGGCCATGCAGGGGCGCCATGTGCTCCTCATGCACAACAGAAGGTGCCGAGGATGAAGGCGATGGCGACGAAGAGGAAGATGGCACTTCCAGAATCTCCAAACGAGCCCCACGACCAGTGCCTGCACCATGGTTAGGCAACAATAGAGGAGAATATGCAACATCATCAAATTGGTCAGAAGCAACAGAGGATGAATGCATGACAGGTGGCTCGGTAGTGGACACAGGGAGTTTGGCAAAGGAAAAAACATGCTCATCAAACACAACATCCCGAGAGATGTAGACACGATTAGTGGGCACATGAAGACATTTGTATCCTTTATGAAGAGAGCTATAACCAAGAAAAACACACTTCTTGGAACGAAACTCGAGCTTACGCTTGTTATATGGACGGAGATGGGGCCAGCAAGCACACCCAAACACCTTGAGAAAGGTGTAGTCTGGTTGTTCATTAAGGAGAACTTCAATGGGAGTCTTCATATTCAAAACACGAGTGGGAGTATGATTGATGAGAAAACATGCAGTGGTGAAAGCATCACTCCAAAAACGAAACGGAACAGATGCATGGGCCAAAAGAGTCAGACCAGCTTCAACAATGTGACGATGCTTACGTTCTACTGAACCATTCTGCTGATGTGTATGTGGACATGCTAAACGGTGAGTGATCCCAAGCGACTGAAAGAAGGAGTTGAGGTTGCGATACTCGCCACCCCAGTCCGACTGAACATGAACAATTTTGTGCTTGAGAAGGCGTTCAACATGTTTTTGGAACTGAACAAAAATGTCAAACACATCAGATTTACGTTTGATAAGATAAAGCCAGGTAAAGCGGCTGTAAGCATCAACAAAACTGATATAGTAATTATGACCACTAACAGAAGTCTGAG